>NC_134462.1:127408690-127708690 GCF_047948215.1 Lycorma delicatula
AAAAATTTTATAAATTTCTGAAAGAAAGTTCTCATATCAGTAACTCTATATTATTTGGAGTAAAATGTTAATTGATTTTGATTTGGTAAGTTAGAAATTTCTATTTGTACTTCGTTTAAGTCTTATTTAATTTTATTACAACATACGCTTTTAATTTTATTTACTAGATAAAAGAGGAGGATTTTATTAGGTATTATGTTCTCATCCTTTAAATGTAGCCAATGAAAACCAATGTAGACAATGAAGAGTTCTCTGGTGTATTATTCTATTATTTCGTTAAATTTCTAATGTATCATGTTACGGGGTGGAATTTATATATGTAAATATACAGTGCATCGTTCTTTATAGGGTCAAATATTTTCCTTCGGATTTCTTTTAAAATCTCCGTGTTGATCATCGGCAAACTTCTACAACTAACAATGCTTGTAGACGAATAACCTTATTCAAACTCCTTTATTTTCACATTTATAGATTACTCTTAATCTTAATATAATAATTCTACAAATTTTTTAATAATTGTTTTACTATTCCTTAATAAACAAGTTTAATTAACAAAAAAAAAGTTATTTTATTTTTGGGCTTATCATGTTAAAAAACTCGTTATGCTTCAATACCAAAATAAATTAACAAAATTTGTCAGTTTCATTAGTATTTTTTTTTTATGCTGTATGGTTTTTTACTTCCTTGTACGAAGTAAAGAAAGTATTGTGATCGCGAAAAATCTCGGTTTCTGATTTCAACGGAAATATTCATTTTGACCATGCCCGAATCCATTTTGATTAGTTTCGGTGTGACGTCTGTACGTACGTATGTATATCGCATAACTCAAAAACGATTAGCCGTAGGGTGTTGAAATTTTGGATTTAGGGCTGTTGTATCATCTAGTTGTGCACCTCCCCTTTTTATTGCAGTCGACTGAACCAAAAAAGTCTTCAAAAAGAACAAAATAAAAAAAATTGGATTTCGGACTTTTTCTTAATTTTAGTAAGACCTCATTGAAAACTTTTCAACAGTATATAAGTGGTACTTATTTTCATTTTTTTCAGAATTAGGGCCAAATGAAATTTTAATTATTGAAATATTTGGATCTTAGACGGGGAAGGCACATCGGTTCGAATTAGACATACCTTTTTTTTTATTTTGTTTTTTAATTTAAACATATTGAATATTATTAATTCCTAATGTTTTTACAATCAGAGGTAAAAATATTTGATTGAAAAAACAGTTTTACGATAAATATAATTCAATAACAAAAAAAAAAATATCAGAAATTAATAATAAAATAAAATTTTATGAACTTTTCATTTATAATTGATTGATTCATTTAAAATTGTTTTGATGTTTTTCTTAATTGATTGCCCTGTGATTCTGGGTGAATCGATGACTCTAAAACGTTCATGTTATTATTAATTTTATTATATTTATTTTTGTTCAATTTTATCACTGTATTCTCGTATTGTTTTTATGGTTCTGATTTAATTAATTTTGAAATCCAACTTGGAAATCCACACTTGACCATTATTAGTTTATTAAAATGATTAGTTTATCATTTTACTCACTGAAAAGAATTGGATGGTAACCTCCATTACAGTTTTTTTTTTTTTTTATAACCTCCGGGTCAACCGTTATGTATTGCTTCAGAGAATGAAATGAATGATTTGTAGCGTGTGTGAAAATGCCTTGCCTGACCGTGATTCGAACCCGGGATCTCCAGATGAAAGGCCGAGACGCTACCACTCGCGCCACGGAGGCCCGCTTGTACTTTATATTGTGTGTTTGTCTACTAAGTTTATGTATTAAGAATTTATAACTGTAAATAATTTTATTTCCATTTGTAATCTGTTTATTTTTTGGAAAAAGATTATTATTATTATTAAAAAAAAAAAGTGTATATATAATTTATTTTTATAGGCGTACAAAGAAAAGTCATGTGGTGCCCACGTCAGATTGTTTTTATTGATTATGTAGAAAACATAATGTATATGCGACTATTTTGTTTAATTAAATCTCCAATAAAAAGCATATACATTATTGTATTTTATAGTTTAATATTCACATCAGTAGATAACAAAAATGGATGCTATTAGACTTGTTTCATTTAAAATACAAACCAAAAAAGATAAATTTAAGAAATATATATTTCTTGACAAGTTTCCTTGTTATGTAAAAACCCACGTAAATGTTATACAACTCTCTTCCTCAGTCCTCAGTCCTCAGGTTACGAATCATTTTTTATTTTGCTTATTTCTTTCTTTTCTTTTTGTAAAAAATAAGTGACATTTTCTGTATATGTTTCAAACATTTTAGTTCATTTTACGTTTGCGTTTTATAATATTAAATATTTTTTTTCAAAGAAATTTAACAAATACTTTTAACATTATTTTTAAACTAATATGGTGCTTAGACTTAATTAATTATACAATATCAGTTTTTTCAGTTACGGATGTTATTTAATACATCCTTATCTTCTTCTATCAAATGTACAAGAGAATTTCGCAGACTACTACGAATACATAAAAAATAAAATTGAATTTAGATTTTAACAAAAGTAGGTTTCAATATAAAGAAGTTCAATTCACCGAATTTTTACGAGAAGAAGCTAATATTTATTATAATTGTCCACTGTGACGATTCTTTCAAAACGTACTGGGTTAATATGTCATCCGATGTCGTCATCCATCATTCAGATTGTTTCAACACGTGTAGGACACAATAGTATGAGTAAAATATCCGTGTTTTTTTAGAAAGCTGAATAAAACACACTTTCTATTCTCTAATAATATGAATCTAAATAGGAGTTTATTCGAATTAATATTTTCAAATTAAATAAAAAATAGTTGGGCTTTAGCCAGTCAGGGTCAGCCTGACTTAGAAGTCCCAACCACAAGCAGAGAGATGGGGTGTATTGTTCAATACATCCCATTTAAAATCATAACACATATTCGACTGGTTCCGCCTATATATTGATATCAAACGCGTAATATTAAAAGCGTGTGTGATAAAATTAAATAAGACTTAA
Organism: Lycorma delicatula; assembly: GCF_047948215.1. NCBI lineage: Eukaryota > Metazoa > Arthropoda > Insecta > Hemiptera > Fulgoridae > Lycorma > Lycorma delicatula. Next base: position 127,411,710 of record NC_134462.1, read on the forward strand.
ACGAAGTACAAATAGAAATTTCTAACTAAACCAAATCAGAAATCAATTAAAAATGGAAGAAATCTCAGAAAGGAGGTTTTTATACGAAAAAGAAGCTTCAAAATAAAAAAAAATAAGGTAACACAAGGGTTCAGGAATAAGGCAGCAAGTGGCTTAAAAACAACTGACAAGAAAAGAAGCGGAGATTTAAGAAAAGTGTTAAAGTAGTCTACAGTTGGCCAAAAGGAAAAAAAAATTTATAAAATTTTATTTCGTAATTAAATTACAATGAATTTTGTTTCAGTACTAATCGGTTGCAAACGTTATTAATATACATGTTACGGTAAATTTGATTAATTATGCATAATTACCATTGAATCTGATTAATCGCTTCCAATGATGGAGAGTAACATATCATTTTTATATTTAACGTTAATTAGACGAAAGTAGCGAGCGAAGCGAGCGTAGGTTATTTTTGGTTTGGTTATGATATCTATTTTTATACTGATTTTAATACTAGATCGTGGATACTGGTGTTCTTTGGTAGTTTTTTTCGTCGCCACCTGTACTGCACCTACTTTGGAGTATCTCTCAGCACAGGGGGATGTTCTTTAACTAAAACAGCCCCCCCCCCCACCTTCCGGCTGTACGTCCGGCATGACAGGTCGGGCCGCCGGTTGGATCTTTATTTTTATTCTTTCTTGCCTGCCTTTAACTTTGAGGTCGGGGATAATTCTGGGCTCGGTTATACCGTTCCACGGGCCCTCGTCCAAGCAGCCGGGACTCGGACTGAACTTGTTTGTTTGCCACTCTAATGGGAGTCCAGGGAGGGAGCCCTCCCACCGGTATGGTCTTTTATTCATTCCCTTACTCAAGGCACCATTGCACTTAAGCTCAGGAGTCCCACCGCTTCATCACCGTCGCCCACCGTGCACGCACGGACAAGCGACGGCTTCACGGAGGGCTGTCCCTACCCCTACGCTTCTTGGCCCTTCCTTTGCAGTAAAGCCGTAATAAAGCTCCTTACTGCTTCAAATTCACGTTTCCCTTTAAGTATAGTCCGGACGATATTATCCACAGTAAGTCTGCCTACTCTTGCTTCGCAATTCTGTTTCTCCTGGAACCAATTCCTACAACTAAAGACAACCTGCTCGGCCAAATATTCCTCGATACAATACGGATATGCCGGGTTATGTGCAAATATACCCTCCTTCTTATGTGCAAATATAGGCGGAAGCAACCGTGGCCGGCCAGCGTAAACCAATAATCCAGTTCCCCAAATTCCCTTTCGGCCCGCGGTTTGATGTCTCTAATGAGTCTATAACTCCATCTATCGTGCCTGTCAGTCTATCATCATCTTCTGGTATGTTACTCTTCGCTCTATTCCCTCATATGTTTTAAACCTATATGCTGCCAATCGGTGTATCGGTTGAACTCCAATGACGACAAAACTTGTCTCAGTCGATACGATCTGTACGCGCTGGCGACCTTCAACGCTATCATCCTCTGCGTACTTTCCATCATATTTCTGAACCTCAAGTGCACGGAACCAAACCGGTACCCCTTATAGCATTATAGAATTCTTCAAGTGGATGTATAACTTTCTCTTTGAGGCTCGAGGGCTCCCAACATTGCTCCACAATCTATTAACTCTTTTCACCGTAACCTCCGCCTTGTCACATGTCTCTCTAATGTGGACTGTGTAAGACCTCCTCCTGTCTAGCCAAATTCCGAGATATTTGATTAATTTGGACTGATTTATCAGCACTAGGGATACCCTCACGTCAATTGGCCTTAACCTCCTCCGACCCGCCATCACTAACAGTTTCGTCTTGATGGGCGAAATTCTCAAGCCCCTCACTGCCATCCTTCCTACTACCTTATCTACAGCTCTTGCCGCTTAGTATATCCACTGTTCTTCCGTTCTCGCAATAATGATCAATGCGAGGTCATCCGCGAATGCAATTGGGATGACCCCCTCAGGGTACTCCATCCCAAGCTTCCCGTCATATGGCGGGATGTGGAACCTGGTATATGGTTCCACAAAACGGGACCTAGAACAAAGCCCTGAGAAACCCTACCCGTAGCCTGAACTTGTATTTTTGAGTCTCTCAAGTTATAAAGTAGTATTCTATCTTGTAGATATCTCTGTACTATCCGGCGAGGATAACCAATAATTCCTTTTGCTTTTAAGGCTTCAAAAATTGACTCCAATTTAACAGAGTTAAAGGTGATATGTACGTCGATACAAATGACCGCTGATATGTTTCTAGTTCGCCAAGTTCTTTCTCCTGCTGTCTCTACTATCGTCATTAACTGTCTTACTGTCTCCACAGTCGACCTACCCGGTCTAAACCCAAATTGTCTGTCGTTCAAATCACCTTTACCTAGGATTTCTTGTGTTAACGTCGCTATCACCATCCTCTCAAAGAGTTTCCATAAATTATTAATCAAACATTACAGGTCGAAAGGATGTGGGACTATCCTCCAGGCCTGGCTTCCTGATCAACACCAATCTCGATTTCTTTTACGCCGTTGGAACGTAGTCGTTGAAGAGCATTGATTCATCACATTTAGCAACGTTATCGGAGCCACCTCAATCAATATTCGCACCACTTCAACAGGGTTATTGTCCGGTGGTTGTTATATTGTTTGGCGGATACCGGTGTTCTTTGACGGGTAGGTTTCAAGTAACCACACATCTCAGGAACGGTCCACCTGAGACTGTACAAGATTACACTTCATACATATCATCCTCATTCATTCTCTGAAGTAATACTTTACGATGGTTCCGGATGCTAAACAGAAAAAGAAAGGTTATGATAATCTAACCAAATATAACCTGGCGGTCTCTGTGGTGCGAGTGGTAGCGTCTCGGCCTTTCATCCTTTCAGTTGTGGTTTACAGATTTCAACGGAAATATACGTTTTGGCCATCTCTGAATCTATTTTGATTAGTTTCGGCGTGACGACTGTACGTAGGTTTATGTGTATGTCAAAAACGATTAGCCGCAGGATGTTTAAATTATGGATTTAAGATTGTTAACATCTAGTTTTGCACCTCCCCTTTTGATTGCAATCGACTGAACCAAAAGTCTCCAAAAAAGTCCAAAATAAAAAAAAATTAGATTTTTGACTTTACGTAACTGCAGTAATAAGCCCTCATTGAGAGCTTTTCAAAGATATATCATAAGTGGTACTTATTTTCATTGGTTCCAGAGTTATAGCGAAGTGAAATTCTAATTGATGAAATATTTGGATCTTAAAAGGGGAAACCACATCAGTTAGAACCAGACTTTAACTTTTTCTTTATTAATTTAAATATATTGATTGATTTATTAATAATTATTAACCTCTGATTGTAAAAAAAAAATTACGATAAATAATAGTTTAGTAATTATAATAAAAAAAAAGTATGAAAAAATATTAGAAGTTATTAATGAAATAATTTTTTTTTTACTTTTCATTTTAAAAAAAAAAATCTATATGTATAATTTAATAGGCGTACAAGGAAGTCATGTGATGTCCACATCAGATTTTTTCGGCAGTTGTGTTTTAATTTTTAACATTTATCTCTTGTTTAAAAGTTTCTTTTATTTCAACTACAAAAATAACATGCCATATCGTAAATTCTGTTATATTTATTTCATTTTTGTTAACATACACGTTGTATTTGTTTTAATTTTTATGTTACCTTTTAACTGAACTAACCTTAATAGGTTTTGTATATCCCAACCCTTTTAAGGTTCTATTACATGTTTAACTTTTCATAATCTTGTGTTGCTTCTTTGGGTAAATTATTTATTATATATAACGTTGTTTTTCCTGAATACAAAAATTAAGAAAGAAATTACTATTATGAGAATATAGAAAAACTGTATAAATTAAATTTCCACTTACCAGCAATTAAAAAATTGTAAATCCTAGTACTGTCGGAGCTGTTACTCTATCTTTAGGGATTTTCAGGGATGGTAATTTAAATTCAAATCAATAATCGTTTTTAAATTAAACATAATAATCGCAAACATCGTACAAACATGACAAATTACATTATTTTAATAACATTATTGATGTACGAATAAATTTTATTCTTGACGACCGACTATTATGAACACAACAATTTAATTTAAAAACGATTATCGATTTGAATTTAAATAAAAATACCTTTTATAAAATCCCTGAAGATGGAGTAACAGCTCCGAAAGTACTAGGATCTACACTTTTTAAATTGTTCGTTAATTGGAAACTTAATTTATACAATTGTATTAATACCGACGATGCCAAGTGCTTAGTAAATTAAATGTAGAAGCACGTTCATAGAATAAATCAATGCAAAATTTATAAGTAAATTTAGTCATTTTATTTAATGAAAGTATAGAAAAGTAAAAAATTTGGTGTATATATTTTTCAAAGAATTAGGATATAAAGAAAACGATAAATAATTTTTTTTTAATAACCTTCTTTTCTGAAATGAGGGATATTTTAAGTAAAATAAAGATTTTTTACGTTACCTTAAGGATTGAAATTAATAGAAATTTTATCGTTGGAATATATATATATATATATTCCATCAAAAAGTATCCGACCCTCGCTCATAAAAACAAAAATTCTTTATCTATTTCAATTCCTCTGAAAACATAAATAAGATAGATTCACTTAAGAAATCTGTGGATAGTTGTGTGTATTTTTCACTCATAGCCATCGACTCGTGTTTCTCCTCCATAAAATTAAGATTATTTTTAGTACATTAGACCATATCTTGCGCAACTTTCAGCAGTTCTCTGACTGAAAATTGCGCAAGTTTGTAGATTGAAAGTTCATGAGTGAGAATTTTTGGGACAAATTTTTCTGCTACGCGCCTCAACCTAATAATAAGAGCCAAATAAGATTACTTCTTCATCTTCAAGTTCCAAGATTGTTATTCGACGATCCTTTATCAACATCTGTCAAACTTGCTTTATTTTTTCGGGAATTTTGCTGATGAAAGACCTGATAGATCGTTTGTCACTTTCGATAGATTTTCGACCGTCTTGAAAATAGCATTACTACCCTTTAATTTGTGTAATACCCATAACTTAGTCACAAAAATATGTTTGAATCTTCCTTATTGTCTCTGCTTGCATAGAGACAAAATTGAATGAAGTTTCTCCGCTTAATCTGTTCAGTAATCTTAAAGACAACGAAAACATGAGAAGCACTAATCACATGTACTACCTTCTCGGCTGCTAAGCAGCGACTGGCTATACTAGTAATGGGAAAAATCGTGAACGAGTCGTACCTTCGGTTCGATTCTTTATACTGAACGAAAAAATCGAGAATCGGTTTGCGGGAGAAACAAATTCTGTTTACGAGTCTCAACAAAGAATTAGATAGGCGGTAGGAAACCAAATCTTTCTCAGATACGATTCGATTCGATTCATTGCAATCTTTCTTAAGGAGTCGAATAAGAGTTGAAAAGAGAATAATCGACGACATTTAGCAGATACGCATCACTTAAGTCGAACAGGAGTATGAAGAGAGATGAACCGCTAAACACGGGTGAAGAAGAGAAAGAGTACATTCGCATTAGAATTTTGGAGTACTGGTAGAGGGTGCAAGGAAAAGAATCGTTGAATCGGACGAACGATTCTTTTTTACGAATCCTTTCTGAGAATCAAATCGAAGGAATCGATTCCTGAAAAAGAATCGTCTATCTCACCACTACTGACTACAAGGCAAAAAAAACAGTGAATCATACGCAACCAATACGAGTCAAGGTCACATTTCACAACGATACTCCAGCCGCGCAACAACTGGTTGGCGCAATAAAAAATAGGACCGGAAAGTTTTTATCACGTCTTGTATGCTTGTTAACCCTTTTGCAAATACTGTAATATATATATATATATATTTGCAAAAGAGTTTTAAATTTATAAAGTGTTAAAAGTAAACGTATTTCTTCATAGACCACACATATATAGTTTGTTATACTCTGAAAAAAACTCTTTTTTTATCTTTTTTTTATCCCAGTAAATATTTTAAATATTTTAAAATAAAATAAATATTTTAAATTATTAAATATTTTAAAATTATTTTTTAAAAGAAATTTTTCGTAATTTAATTATTTATATTACAACTTACGAATTTTCTTTATGTATTATACGAGTTTATTTTTTAAGCCTTTTATTTAACGTTACATTTCATTAATTTCAAAGAACATTTTTTTCTGTTTGGAGATGAGAATCGCACAATTTTATCTTTTTATAGACTACCCTGTGTTGTGATTGAAACGAATCGTTTAAAGTCTATTTTATTTAAATTGATCCAACCGTTCTGAAAATACAGCGACCGGACACAAACATTATAGACGTACCACCCATCTCTCCTCTTGGAATAATAGAGTAAAAAAGCTTTTGTTAATTTAACTAATTTTATGAAAATACAGTCTGATAAAATAAATAAAAAACTTAATTACATTACCGATTTTTTTTTTTTAACTTCGCACAGTATTTTTTCTTCCCTCTTTTTAATATTGTACTCTTTTTAATTAATTCATTTGGAAGTTAGCCCACCGGGTTGATCTAGTGGTAAACTTGTAAATCGGCTGATTTCTTCTATTGTACAACAGGTTACATTATTTACACGGAATGCTGTATACTACATTGGCTTGTTGATTTTATCCGGACAAACATCTCAATACCTTAAAAAAAGAATAGAAGCCCGTAAATATAGAAAAAAGAAAGTGACAGTGCTCAAAAAACCTATATAGGACGTAAACACTCGTTCAATTTCAACAGCATCAAAATATTACACAAAGAAGATAATACATATAAAAGGACCACTCTAGAAATGATATACATCAAGAAAAATACAAACGCTGTAAACAATAGAACGGACATAACCGGATTAAGCAACATATAGTTAATTTAACTTAAACATTCATATTTATATTGTAAATTTAGTTTTAAGGAAAATAATATTTAATGTTTTTAATTTTTGAGAAAAACATGTTCATTGTAAAGGTTTCAAAACGCAGGAAAGCAACCAGGTTATATAAAAAAAAATTATCTAAAGATAAGATGAGTCATGCATGAGTAGAGGGATCTATTACACCAAGGGTGGGGATAAAATATTGTTATCTAGGATGGGTAGACCAGTTAATTTCTAAGTATGCAAGAGAATTTTGTACGATGTGACTATGAATGTGTGTTGTTACCTGAGGAAGCTTAGAAGATTCTAAGTGAAACGTAGTGTACGTAATTTATAAGTTTGCGTAGTTAATTGGTTAACCCAAGAGATTAATAAACATATTATTTTTCTGTAAAACTTGTCTTCTTATTTTTATATATAAAATAAGAAGACAAGTTATATATATATATATATATATACACACACACACACACACACACACACACAGAGAGAGAGAGAGAGAGAGAGAGAGAGAGAGAGAGAGAATTTTGTGTTTTAAGTCAGATATTTTAAAAACTACTGGAGTTACAGATTTGGAACTTGTTTGATCCTATTTTCCAACTAAAATTTCATAAGAAACCTAAGAAACTTTACTCCTAAATTTTGATCTCAAAAATTACAGTAGAGCTTCTTTTTATTAGAAGAATTGAAATTCGGGCGAAATCTTTCGCTAGCCGTAACTCAAAAAACAAACATTTTCCAGACCTTTGATACGTGAACTTTTTTCATTATATTTGCCGGTAGAACATGTCCTAAAAGTATCTTCGTGATTCTGTATATTACTGTATATAGATTTTGTTAAAAGGGCAATTTAAACAATTAATTGTATGAATTTTATGTTTTAATTTTATATAGAATTCCAGATTATTATTGCTAAAATCAAAGAAAATAATTTGTGTAAAAAAAAAATTAAACTGTGACAATAAACCGCAGTACAACGCAATAATTAGACACAGAGACGGTAGAACCACCTCATCCCCTTAATCAACCAAGTATTCGATTAATCTCAATTCAAGAACATTCCATCGTATTGTTACAGATGGAGTACTCTCCTAATTAAACTAAATTAAACTTTGATTATTTTTGGTATATCTTACCATTTTCTCTCTGTCTCTAATTTTAAGCAGTTCATAATTTAATTAAGAAACTAATTTTAAGAATTAATAATTCTAATTGTAAGCAGTTTGTAATTTAATTAAGAAACGAGTCTGTGACTACAATGAGAAGATTTTGTTACGTTTAATTTTTTTAGCGGACTTTAAACGAAAGGGAAAGTTCATAATTGAAGCCGTATGTTATTTTTTAGCATATTTAAAATTTATTATGACTTATTCTGGACAAATTGACCCGAATTCAATTATTTATACTGTAGAGAAACTTTTTCTGTTGATTCCGTTATAATTTTTTTCAAGTTAAAGTGGAAGATTTGTAAAAATAAAATTTTCGTTGTTTGCGTAGAAGATTTCAAAATATACGAGTATATAGGTATTATTTATTTGATGATTAATTTACCACATAAACTTGAAGTTGGGAAAATGGAGTGGAAGTGTTATAGTGTATGAAAACTGCCTCGGAGAACGGATTCTAACAGCGTAATCATATATAATATCATGCCACTTTTTTATTCTCATATTCAAATTACACGCAATTTTTTTGTATAAAATTGCTTCAAAAACGTATGGTAAAAATATATGTATTCCTACATTTCAGAGAGCCTTAACTTACTCTCGGTCGCAACTTTTTTTACATCTGAAGTAATTTTATTTTTATTAAAATGAAGATTTCTTGGCTTTGTATTATTTAAAAATTCTCAACGAACTTTTAAAAAATTCCTAACAAAAGTGCAAAAATATACTTTTTTCAGTTCGTTCATCTTTTTTTGCCGCAGTATTTAATTTACAATCGTTTCCAATTTACCAGAACCATAAGTATATTTGAATATAAAAAAAAAAAACATGCAGATATTTCATTGAAATCCCTCAACAAACTAAATACGAGATTTGTTAATAAAGTAATGAGACTAGTTTTTTTTGGGACAACCAGAGTCGCAACACTGTAAAGTTACTAGTTAGCATACGGTTATATAAACACGTGAGTCGTAAATAAACTATTCGTGAAACGAGTTTTTGTTATGCGTTACAAAAATGAGTGATACTAATTAGAAACAATGTTGTGCAATCAAGTTTGTATTTAACTCTATGAGAATGCTAATGAAACTTTTTCAGAATTGAAAAGGGCGTATGGAGATGACGCACTGTGACGAGCCCACGTTTGTAGGCGGTTTAAAGCATTTTCAGATGGCCGGGAATCACTTGCGGATGATTCACGTTCTGAAAGACCGTTAACGTCAAAAAATGACGACAGTGTTGAACGAATCAGATACTTGATACGGTACGACCGACGATTAACTGTCAGAATCATCGCAGAACAATTGAATTTGAATCGTATCACAGTCCATCAAATTTTGACAAACGAGTTGGACATGAAAAAAGTTTGCACAAAATTGGTCCCAAAAAAAACCTCACTGTTGAACAGAAAAACAAGGGTGGAATTGTGCCGCGATCTTCTTAGGCGAATTGAAACCGATCCTGATTTTGTAAAAAAATGTTATTATTGGTGATGAATTTTGGATACTTGAGTACGACCCAGAAACAAAACGTCAGGGCAAGGAGTGGCACACTTAAAACTCGCCACGTTCCAAAATAGCAAAAATTAGCAAATCAAAACCATGCTAATCTGTTTCTTCGATAGTAATGACATTGTCTGTAAGGAGTTTTTGCCTGCAGGACAGACTGTAAATCAATATGTTTACCTTAAAATTTTTGAGACTACGGAAAAGAGTTGCCTGCGTGAGATCAGCCATCAAAGGGAACTGTTTGCTGCATCATTACAACGCACCTTGTCACACTGTATTCTCAATTAATAACTTTTTGGCAAAGAAAATATTCCTGTAGTTTCTCAACCTACTTATTTATCTGACTTGAGTCCCTGCAAATTTACTTGCTGCCGACTTTAAAAAACCACCTCAAAAAACACCGTTTTGGAACAGTAGAAATATTTTAAAAAATTTAACGAACCATCTGATGTATATTCTGATTTTGGAGTTCCAACACTGCTATAAAGAGTGAAAACCCGTTTGAAGCGTTGCGTGGCTTCCCAAGGGAACTATTTTGAAGGTGATTTTGAAGGTAAAAAGTTTTTCTGAACCGGTCTCAATACTTTATTTACAGACCTCGAATGTATTAAAATTCTATATTGTGTACTTAAATCAATTAATACCAAGAGGCATGGTGCTTTGGTTTGCTTGTTGTATATGCTCGCATTTTTATTTAGAAAAAGAAGAAATAATTTAAGTATAAAAACCAATTAGATAAGTAGAAATAACACGTATGATTCCACGATCGAATAATAGTTCTTTTTTATATACTAGAAATAGGCAAACAGCATTTGGTTGTATTTAATACGCTAAATTCATGAACGTGATGTAGTTGCAATTGGCAAAAACATTTTAACAAAATCATACGTAATGATATATAAACCATGTAACATTTTCGCGGCAGGCCATGGGCTGCCTTTTTTCTAGTATATAATAAAAATGAATGACTACATACAAAGATGAGTCCAAAGAAAATTGGTCAAGTTGAAAAAAACAAACTCACCGAGTTAGTCTAATGGTAAAACCGTCGTCGTAAATCACCTGATTTCAAATTCAAATTTCTCAGGTTCAAATTCTAATAAAGGTAATTTCTTTTTTTTCAGATTTGAAAAGAATACTAGATCGTGGATACCGGTTTTCTTTAGCGGTTGGATTTCAGTTAACTACACGTCTCAGGATGGTAGGCCTGAGTTTATTCAAGATCACACATTTACCGGTACGCTTACATTAAACTGTTAAGTCACTAATGATTAAAATTGTTGATGCGATTATAAATAAAGTTATTAAAAAAACAAGTTCAAATCATAAAAAGCAAAGAAAACACCTAAAAATAGTGTTATCAGTTCTTTTTAAGTTAAACATTTGTGAAATCCAACTGAAAAACAACTGCCAGCAAATTGTTTTTCCTGTTTAGCCTCCGGGAATCACCGTCAGGTATTACTTCAGAGGATGAATGAGGATGATATGTATGAAGTGTAGTCATTTACAATCTCAGGTCGACCATTTCTGAGATGTGTGGTTAACTGAAACCCAAACACCATTTTTTTTTGTCTTCAGTTATTTGACTGGTTTGATGCAGCTCTCCAAGATTCCCTATCTAGTGCTAGTCGTTTCATTTCAGTATACCCTCTACATCCTACATCCCCAACAATTTGTTTTGCATACTCCAAACGTGGCCGGCCTACACAATTTTTCCCTTCTACCTGTCCTTCCAATATTAAAGCGACTATTTCAGGATGCCTTAGTATGTGGCCTATAAGTCTGTCTCTTCTTTTAACTATATTTTTCCAAATGCTTCTTTCTTCATCTATTTGCCGCAGTACCTCTTCATTTGTCACTTTATCCACCCATCTGATTTTTAACATTCTCCTATAGCACCACATTTCAAAAGCTTCTAATCTTTTCTTCTCAGATACTCCGATTGTCCAAGTTTCACTTCCATATAAAGCGACACTCCAAACACCAAAGAACACGGTATCCGCGATCTAGTATTGAAATCCGTATAAAAATAATTGTCTTTACTAGGATTTTTTGAAGTCTGTTTATTAGATTTGTTTGAAGTGTAATTTAAATTAATAAACTTCGTATTTATTGATTTTTATTAGTAATTTTACTTAAATATTAATTTCAAAGAACATTAAATTTTATTATTTATTTTCTTTATCTATTCAATAAATAGTCTTATTTAATTTGAAATTTATTTCAGGTCAGGTCGAACAGATGGATTTTCTATCGTTTCAGATGAGTCAATATCACTGAACGTAGAAAATATTCATTTTACTTTAAATTAGAAAATTGTTATTAGATTAAAAGTTCTTTGTTTTAAAAATGATAAATGTAAATGATATTTGATATACTTTTTTTCTTTTTTTATTAATAGTCCATAATTTAAGTCATTAGCGACTTATCCGTGAAATGTAACTTTACCATTAAACGTGTAGTCCTGAACAAACTCAGGCTGACCATTTGGTGGTTAATTGAAACTCAACCACCAAAGAACACCGGTATTCACGATCGAGTATTCAAATCCGAATAAAAAATAACCTACCAACGATATCTTATATTGCTTAACCTTTCATTCTTTTTAATCTTATTATTTATTAAACTAATTTTTAACAAAAATTTGTTAAAAATTATTAAGGATTAAATTGGGAAAAAACGAAACATAATCATGGTAATTAACGTAACAGATTTGTCATAGTTTGTTGATATCAGCTTGAATTTCCAATACGTTTTTTATTCATAAATTAATTTTTAAATGTTTAAACACGTTGCAACTTTGGAACATTATTTTAGATACTTAAGATAAAAACTAAAATCTACATTTTATTTGCAGGTGTCCGTATACTTTATTATCTGTTCTGTAATTGCTGTCATATAATTCTACTCAATATTCCTTCATACTCTATATCTCAGATTATACCCTTTAAATTCATGCGTAGTTGCATGAATTTAAAGTTTTATTACGTACTATAAAAATTTAGTGAAGTTATAAATAAAAATTTTATTTCAGTGCTGTCAATAAACTTATCTTACTTATTGATTAGTTAAAAGAAAATAATATAAAATTAAAAAAGTTTTTTTTTTTTAATTATTTTCTTCCCAATCAAGAAGCTTTTAGAAATTACTTAAACCATAACTGATATATTTTGAATTATAATAAAGCTTATTTGGTAGTCTGGAAAATTGGATTAATCTACAAATTATGGTTTTATAAGCTATCTATTCAAACATGCATTACGAACGTAATGTTCAATTACTAAATTATATATGATAGCACGGTTATTATATGTCATTATTTTCATAATCAGTTGAAGGAGAATTGAAGACGAATTGTAGATTATATTTTCATTTTATTTAAGTAGAAAAAATATAGATAGTACTTTATTTTTTTTTTAGAAAAATTTACCTTTATTATTAGAACCTATTATTTTTAAATAATGTTTTTACTCTCTCTTCTTCTTTCAACCGATGAAAAATTTGAGATAAAAAAAATTAATAATTTAAAGAAAACTAATATTCAAGCATTTTAAATTATTTTACTTTTACTTTCCCGTTTAGATAGCGCTATAGCAGAGCTAGAAGCTCTAGAAGGGAATGTATTGTAATCGGTCTAATTTGGCCATGTTTTCACCGGATCTTGACGTTTTGATATCTAACGAACCCAAAAAACCGGATGGAAATTTACCGGACGTTAATGTACGTGTATTCGGGGATGGCCCCTAAATCGTTATATATCTCCCGAACTACTGAACTGATTTTGACCAAACTCGGTCAGATTACTTCTATATATGAAGCATCGATGCTATTAAATTTTCAACTTAAAAGTCAAGGGGGGTGAGGTTGGATAGCAAGATCACCCTCAGTACCTCGAGAGTTTGCCTAATTAAGGTCGTATTTTTCTTAAGCACATTTATTAACAATTAAAACACAACAATCTTCGCAAAAAACGTTTTTCAAAACCGCATCTCCACCTATAAAAATGTTGTTGTAGTCGTCTGCTATGTTTTGACGTCACAGGTGAGGGGTAGAATTAAATAAATGAATAATATTTAAAGCGTAAAAAAGTAATTCGGTCTGGCCGGATCACCTCTATGACCCGGTCGACTTGGTACCTGGTACGTTAAGCCTTGCGGCTACGCCAGTCTGCCGACCGTACAAGCAAAATTTGTTGTAAGTTTTGAAATTACATTAGTTTTGTTAGTGCCGACCGTCGCCGCTAGTACCGCCACATCCGCGCAAATTAAATATGGTACGAGCGCGTCCTTTAGTTAGAATCATTGAATTAAATAAACGAATAAATATTATATTTAAATGAAACGATAAATATTTTAAATTAAGTTGTGTGTGTATATAGTTGTGCATCAGAAACAACCTATAGTTATAGATAACAACTGTCCTAGAACTAGAACAGTTGTGTTGTCCTACAACCAAAAATCCTATAACTATGTTGTCAGATTTTCTAGCTTGCTTGTTTCGTTTTCAAACAAAATTACTCTTATAATTTACACTTAAATTATAAAATATTTAATATTAACTAAGATAAAAAGTATGAAAATCGCAATAAATTCGAATTATAATAAATTCTGTTTGAGAAAAAATTAAAAAGGTACAAAATGTTACTTTTTGAATTGTTTATGATTCCATTTACATGAATTTGGCGCTAACATAAAAAAGATTAATTACTATTAAATTACTAGTCCTTAATTAGATAGTAACTTTAAAAACTCAAATAATATTCCTTTATCAGCGCGTCTATTTTTGTGTAATTATATATTACATTTTTTACTTCAATTTTTATTTTAAATATGATTTGACCTGTTTATATGAGAAGAATCTATTATACGTAAAAGATTAAAATAAAATACGTCTTCTTAAGAATAATAATAAATAATGCATAGAAATTACTATAGAAGTTCAGCTAAGTCTTTCAGAAATGCGCATATTTCAATTTTTTTTTACTTAAAATTGTTCGAATGATTAGAAATTTTATTTTTAATCTTAGCATTTCATCAGGTTTTATATATATATATATATATATGTATGGTTAAAAATTACCCGTGCAGACTATACAGTTTTTCGTTTTAATAATGATGTCTAATTTATCTAGAGAAACTTACTACCGAACGTCATGGCTATGTGAAAAAAACTTCAACCTGTTGCATTTGGTCGAAGGTTTAAACATGCGACGATTGTAAAGGCACTGCATATATCGTATTGAGATCCCGTTAAAGCCCATCAGGGGAAGGAACTGGGCAGGGGGGTGGAGACCGCGACGTCAATAGGCGGGTGTCTTCCCCTACGGGGTTAGGATATCGTATTGAGAATCATCCACTTTTTTTTTTAATAATATACGGAAAACTTTGCATTATAATCTAAAATAAAACATGTACCAAAAGAATATATATATATATATATATATATATATATATGTATATATTTTAAAGACCGATTTCTGGCAAATTTCGATATTCTCCGGTTAATGTCAACATATACCAAATATGTTGGTGAAAGACCGAAAAAATTTGCTTATTCCAACCTTTGCCGGTATATTCGACATACACTGATAAGTTCTGGTGGGAATCTTACGATAAGAAGAAATTAAAAAAAAAATCACCCGATACCAATCTCTAAGATAAATACATTACGAGAAACCCTCGTAAAAAAAATAAAGTTTAAATTCAAGCTAGACATAACCTACGCTCGCTAACCTCATCAAATTAACGTTAAATGTACAAATTATAAACACCGCATTTATAAAACCAGTTAATCAAATTTTCAGCATTTTATAATTTGAAAGGACCAATCAGGATATACAGAATATGTTAATTGCATGAATGAACGATAATATTACAAATAAATGGTCAGATGTTTTGCCCTTTATAATTCTGCATAAAAATATTTTTATTCAACTTTAAACATCTGTGCATGCTGAATGCGGTGAATTATATTGATCACCTCCGATGTTGAAGAATAACATATATAATTTGTATATTTAACATTAGTTAGACGAGGTTAGCGAGTGTAGATTATATGTAGCTTAAATTTAAACTTCCTTTTTTAACGAGGATTTCTTGAAATCTACCCCACCCTTACCTTAGAGACTGGTATCGAAAATATTGGCGTTGTCTGATTTTGGTCTTTCACGGTAACAAATACGTATATGATTATTATACGTATATTTAATCACATACACACAGTGATTCACAAAGAATGGAAAAAACTTTCCAGTCGTGTCTTACTAGTGAAAATAGAGAAGAAAGTTCATATAAACATAGGTTCGTAAACGCTCCAGTTTGCCCTGATTTTTGCGCCTTCAGTAGAATTATACCAGACCGCAATTTTAGAACCCAAATTATGGTATAAATTTAGTGGTTTTACGTGAAATCTGACCTGAAAAATTGAAGAAATAAAACTAGGTCCTAGAACTCTATTGATAGTAATTTTCGTGAAATTTGTTGTAAAACATTTGTTATAGTCATGATACCAAAGAAAGCAGGGGCAGATAAATGTGAAGTATACAGAACAATTAGTTTAACTAGTCACGCATCAAAAATCTGAACTAGAATTCTACAGAATTCTATATATATCATTTTATAAGAATTTCTGTAGAATTCTATAGAATTCTACAGAAGAATTGAGAGGAGAGTGGAAGAAGTGTTGGGAGAAGATCAATTTGGTTTCAGGAAAAGTATAGGGACAAGGGGAGCAATTTTAGGCCTCAGATTAATAGTAGAAGGAAGATTAAAGAAAAACAAACCGACATACTTGGCGTTTATAGACCTAGAAAAGGCATTCGATAACGTAGACTGGAATAAAATGTTCAGCATTTTAAAAAAGTTAGGGTTCAAATACAGAGGTAGAAGAACAATTGCTAACATGTACAGGAACCAAACAGCAACAGTAATAAATGAAGAACATAAGAAAGAAGCCGTAATAAGAAAGGGAGTCCGACAAGGATGTTCCCTATCTCCGTTACTTTTTAATCTTTACATGCAACTAGCAGTTAAAGATGTTAAAGAACAATTTAGATTCGGAGTAATAGTACAAGGGGAAAAGATAAAGATGCTACGATTTGCTGATGATATAGTAATTCTAGCCGAGAGTAAAAAGGATTTAGAAGAAACAATGAACGTCATAGATGAAGTCCTACGCAAGAACTACCTCTTGAAAGTAAACAAGAGCTAATGAAATGTAGTAGAAATAACAAAGATGGACCACTGAACGTGAAAATAGGAGGAGAAAAGATTATGGAGGTAGAAGAATTTTGTTATTTGGGAAGTAGAATTACTAGAGATGGACGAAGCAGGAGCGATATAAAATGCCGAATAGCACAAGCTAAACGAGCCTTCAGTAAGAAATATAATTTTTTTACATCAAAAATTAATTTAAATGTCAGGAAACGATTTTTGAAAGTGTATGTTTGGAGTGTCGCTTTAAATGGAAGTGAAACTTAGACGATCGGAGTATCTGAGAAGAAAAGATTAGAAGCTTTTAAAAATGCGGTGCTATAGGAGAAAGTTAAAAATCAGATGGGTGGATAAAGTGACAAATGAAGAGGTATGCGGCAAATAGATGAAAGAAAGAAGCGTTTGGAAAAATATAGTTAAAAGAAGAGACAGACTTATAGGCCACATACTAAGGCATCCTGGAATAGTCGCTTTAATATTGGAAGGACAGGTAGAATGGAAAAATTGTGTAGGCAGGCCACGTTTGGAATATGAAATGAAACGACTAGCACTAGATAGGGAATCTTGGAGAGCTGCATCAAACCAGTCAAATGACTGACTCCACAAAAAAAAAATTGTTGTAAAAGACAAAAAGAAAGGTAAAAGACGCGTTAGTTAATCTTGTTAAATGGATAATAAATATATAAAAGTGTAAAACAAACCTGTAGAGAATTTGATTCAATGTAAAATGGTGTGAATAATGTTCATAAAAACTAAATAAAAATGTAAGAATTTAAAAGTTTATAAAAAACAAGATTTCCACATTTTGATATGTTTCAAACGATTTTTTTTTTGTTTTTTGTTCTAAACCGATTTCCAAATATTTTTCAAACGAGATCATTAACACTGATTAAATTAAAAGTTTATAATGCATTACAGTATTAGTTTTTATTATGAATTAAACAGTATTATTTTATCATATGTATAATTGCAGTAATTATATTTTTTCATATAAAATATTGATCTGAACCTTACCTAATATGTATCTGTTTTTTAAATCTACTTTTCATTTACATATATTACAAGTATTTGATCAAACAACTTAATCTTTCCGGTTTTAAATAATTTAAGCATGAATTTTCTTTTTGCAAAATGTTCATTTAATTATTCTTTTAATTAAAAATAACATTTTTTATTCATTGTAATCTATGTAGCTGAAATTGCTGAGATTAAAACATCCCTTCCTAATTAATTAATGTCTCGTGATTAGATAATCTGGTAAAATTGATTAAAATTAACAAATAATTTCATTCTGTTCTATATAAATACATTTTATAATTTAATAAAAATCCAATATTATTCATTGTTCTAGACTGTTTACGCAGTTATTTATATTATTATTTAATTCTAGCAAATATAGGTCAACTACATAAAAATAAACTTTAAAAACAAGATTACTAAAACTTGTTTCAATGTCAAAGTTGACATTCTTTGACATTGTTCTTATTTCTACAGAGAGATCTTCATATCCTTTATCATTCATATTATATTTCATGAAAATATTAATTAAGATCAATTGTAAAAACATTTTTTGCATATGTCTATCTCGTGTCTATCTATAGAGTTTTTCATTTTAAAAATAGAACTGCAATAAGATCAAATAAATTTATTATTTTTATTTTGATGCTTGTAACAACACTACACTATGTTCCAAACGGCCTCCACGGCTATGTTTGACATAGCCAAATTTATCAACAAAATTCTGGGTCTTTCGCACAAATCAGCTTTAATTCCTCTAATAACGCCTCGAATGTTTGTTTTCAAGTGATCGATCATTAGTGATTTGTTGCTATAGACTTGCGGCAATATGACCCCAGAGAAAAAAGTCTAAAGGAATCAAATCACTCGATCTTGGCCAGTTGACATTACCCTTTCGTGAAATTATCTAATCACCAAACGTTTGACGCAATAACTGAATTGATTCATAAGCTCTGTAGCATCTGGCACCATCCTGTTGAAACCAAATCTCATTCAAATCTAAATTTTCAAAACCAAAATTACGAACGCTCGATAGCGTTCACCATTTACTGTAACAGTATCTCCTTGCTCATTTTTGAAAAAAGAAATGGTTCAATGATGCCACCAGTCCATAATATACACCAAACAGTTATCTTTTTTCGTATTTAATGGTCACTGTTGACAATTTTTGATTGTTTACAGAGCCATCAAAATTGTTTTGAAACCAAAAATGAACCTCATCTGAAAATATGATTTTTTGATGGAAGCGGATTCACTTCGAACTGTTCTAGAGTCCAGTCAGCAAACCGCCTACGAAAAGAATGGTCCAATGGCTTTAATTCTTGATAGCTGCATTAATTCGGGTGCAGACGAATGCAGTGTATGTGTGTGTGTGTGTGTGTGTGTGTGTGCGAACGCGTGTGTGTGTGCGAACGCGTGTGTGTAGTTAAATAAATCTACAAAATTTTGTAACAAATAATTCTTTTAATTTAAAAGATATTGACAAATATATTACTTTTTATGGTATTATCACAGAATATAGCATTCTTTTCTGTTTTTTTTAGGTAGTTAACATATTTTTAAGTTTTGTAACGAAATAAAGTGTACAAATTTTCTAGTGAATGAAAAAAGAATGCCTATCACATGATTGGAACTCGGGTCCTTTCAAATGAAAGGCTGAGACTATCATTATTTTATTTAGGTTTGCTTTTTATGCAATATGTTTTATAAGCTAAAATGTTTTTTTTTTTTGGTAGTTAGTCTTCTCCTGACAAGAACTAAACAATCTTAATACTCGTACTGTGCCTTCGGTTATTAATGATAAAAAAAACCCAATAATTTGGCTATTTAAAGGCATATAAATTTTATTCGATTTTTACGTGTTCCTGCCTTCGCGCTCAGAATGTATTTTAGGAGTTTCGTGATACAAAACCAGTAATAATAATAATAATATTCTAGTAAAATTTTGTATTGAAATAATCTTTCCCCATTTTGATTTTTTCATAATTAAAAATGTGTTTTTTACGTAAGTTATTCTTTCAGGAAATAATTTCAGAGATATAGCAAATCTGTATATAAATTAATAAATGGCTAACAATTATTCTTTCAGTTTTGTCCAATACCCGTTTTAATCCCGTTTCTGGTCGGGATCAAAAACCCTGACTAAAACCCCGAAATCTGTTTCTACACAGACTTCGGTCAAACATAACCATTTGTCAACAGCTCAGAAGTGTCACAACCTCCGATAAATTTTAATGAACTGCCAGGATAAACGTTGTACGGAAATAAAGTGTGCGTTTGCTTTTCCATACATTAAATGTATGTCAGGCGCCGTTTTACATGGAAATTTATGGTTTTTATACAATTTTAGTGACGAAAAATTAAAAAAAAAAATATAAAACTGATTAAAGTACTTTTACTAATATTCAGATAGGATTTTTCACTAAGCGAAGGAGATAACATCCCAAATTAGGTTTTAATTTTAATTTTCCTAATTTGTACGTTGCAATATGTTCTACTTGTGCGCAATAAGCAAACCCTCCTCCACGGGCCAATAAGATGTAAAAGAGGCTGTTTCTGAGACGTGTGCGTTAATTGAACCCCAACCACCAAAGTACACTGGTATTCAGTGTTTATATAAAAGTAACCAACATTTACTAGGATTCCAACTTCAGAACCTTCGACTTTCAAAATCAGCTATTAAACAACTGATTTGCGACGACCAGTTGACCATGTATTGGAGGAGATATAAACTAATATGAATTCCATTATTTTCTAATTTTACACATAAGACTCGCACTAACGTTTCCCTTTTAACCCGACTGTTTATAGTCTGACTTGAAAAAAAAATCAGTTTTTTCGCAATGAAAGGTTTAAAATTTTAGGTAAAAGAAAAAACCGATGTGGACACCACATGACTTCCGTGTATGCCTATAAAATTATATATACGTAATTGTTTTTTAAGTGAAAAGTACATAAAGTTTTATTTCATTAATAACTTCTGATTTTTTTTCTTTTTTTTATTGTTATTAATGAATTATTATTTATTGTAAAACTTTTTTACAATCAGAGGTTAATAATTTATTAATAAATCAATATATTTAAATTTAAAAAAAAGAAGTTAAAAAAATGAAATGAAGTCCGATTCGAACCGATGTTCCTTCCCCTTGTAAGATCCAAATATTTCATTAATTAAAATTTTATTTGGCTATAACTCTGGAACCAATGAAAATAAGTACCACTTTTGATATATAATTGAAAACCTCTTTATGAGTGCTATTACTGCAGTTAAGAAAAAGTCCAAAATCCAAATTTTTTAATTTTGGGCTTTTTTGGACAATTTTGGTCCAGTCGATTGCAATAAAAAGGGAAAGTGCACAACTAAATGTTACAGCAGTCCTAAATACAAAATTTCAAATTCTATGGCCAATCGTTTTTGAGTTATGCGATATACATACGTACATACAGACGTCACGCCGAAACTAGTCAAAATGGATTCGAAGATGGTCAAAAGGATATTTCCGTTGAAATCTGAAAACCGAAATTTTTTGCTATCACAATAATTCATTTACTTCGTACATACAAGGAAGTAAAAATTATTTACTAACAATAGTGAATCTTGAACTACCATATTATGAAAAATTAATATTGCTGTCATTGTGAAATTTTACAAACATAAAATTTCCATTTATTTATTTTTTTATTTTTTTGAATTAATTAAAAGTTCGTTACAAGCCGATACACTACAACTCGACCACGGAGATTGGCGAATTGGTTTATTTTGTAGAGAATATTATTTTTGAAACATTACATGCCAAATTTCATTGAAATACCTCAATCTGTGCTAGAGATAAAGTATAACGGAGATAACACAGAAGTATTTCCGAACCTCTATTTATAAAAACAATTTTCCTGTTCTGATATTAAATACCGATCTCTTTTATACATGCTTTCATAGCTATAAATACTTCTCAACTCCGCAGTGGTGATATAAATTTGTGAGTTTTATTATAAAAATAAATCACATAATAAAACCTTAAATAATTATATATAAAATTTAAAAAAAAATTAATTTTTAATTATATTACATTATCAATTACATTACACAGACAGTTCGTAAATTTAAGCATTACAGTGGTAATTAATTTCCGGTTTCTGTCACCAAAGAGCTAGCTAATCACGCAAGCTAAAGCGAACGTCCAATTTAACCAGGGATAAGCTCAATTAAATGGACTAACATAGTCACACGAATCTTGATAAGCTGCAATATCACAGTACAATAAAGTACACATGCAATAGGGCAGGTTCCATAAAAGCCTTTTATACAAATGCGTCAGGCTTGTTTATGATGTTACAATTTCACGAATTAGGGTAATGAAAGATTTTATCTAACTTCTATCTAGTAAATTAAAAGTTCTGTCCTGCAGCTATTACAAGTTGATAAAAATAAAATCCGACCCTTATATTGATTCTGCTAATTAGCCCATAATATCATGGCTTCTGCTCTTTTGCTGTATTAAATAAATTATTTTTTAGGGGGGAGGATTACGGGCATAACTGCCAAGGTCATTGGCCTTTATCCCCAAACAAAAAAGTAAAAAAAAAATCTTCGTCAAAATCTTCAAAAAAGGAGGTTCCACGTTGAGCGAGCCAGGGAACTTCTTCTGTCTTCTTCCATCTTCTTCTTCTTCTTGGTCTTCTGCAGGTGGTGTTCGACGATGAATTCCAAATTCATTCTCGTGCACGGTCTTTTATTGGAGCCTGAGAGTGTAGGGACTGCAGCGCCGCTATGGTGGGAGTACTGCGCGGTGGGAAAGATGCTTGTATTCGCGCGTCCGTATACTGTGCGCTCCGCTCACATCGTTGCTACCGTTACCGCCCGCCGATATTAAATTAGGCACATATGTAGTAACAATATATATATATATATATATACACACACCTAAAAAACTTTAAAACATTAATGAATTATTTTCTATTTTTATTTCGTTGATAAATTATCATCGAAATAAAAATTCATTAACTCGTAGTCTTAGTATTTAAAATTTATGTTATGCGCCTTAATTGTTTTTAATTTTATCACCGATAGTTGGATATTTATAACTTCCAGTGACATATTTAAATGAATTACCACGGCTATTCTGTTACTCTGCATTTAATGGGATTATAAAACTATAATATCATTTATTCCCCACGGAATAATGTTTATTTAAATTATTAAATAACTATTCAATTTATAAAATTAATCAGTATATAACACTGTTACTTACTCTTGTATTATACTTCCCCGTAATTTGAAAGGTACTATAAATATCTTAAATCAATCAAGTCGTTCATGATGCTTAAGACAAAAAAAATAACTTACTGATATCTTTATCAGCTGTTTTTTTCGAAATTTAGTGGGAATATTCCCAGTATTATTTACTCAGTTAACTAAAACAAAAATCTTTATTTACATTTAGATTGAACGTAAGGATATTACTAGAAGAAAATGTTAAAATTATCATAATATAGAGCCATATCTGCCCAATGGTCCAATATTAGAATAAAATTACTTCGTTATTCATCAAGCATACATAATAAAATCTCACCATCAAGTAAACTTTCGTTAGGACTACGTTAAGATGACTTTGATGTACTGTATATTTTCTGTCTGTTGACGTATACAACTTAAATAAATTATCAAAGTATACGCGACGTCGTTTCCAGCTATTTAGAAAAACCGTTTGAGATTTTCAAGAGATTGAAGAGAAAAACCACACTATAAGTTAACTTATAAAATTTATGTAATGTAACTAACCTTTTTAAAGAATATGATAAAAACATTAAAAAAAAATTCTGTGTATTTTACGACTAAGTACTTTTAGTTTTTATCGCTCTATAAATTAAAAGCTGCTATAACTTTGGTTTTAAACCTTCATATAATAAGTTCTGGTCAAAAGTATGAAAATTGGTAACAGCTGTAAGTTACTTTTGTCATAGAAAAACTTTGCTCCTAGTGACTTTCAATATAATAGGAATTTCATATCCGCGTTTATTACTGGTCTTTAACATTCTTTTAAATCTACGTAGTAAATTTTTCTCTAGCTTTCTAAATTAAACTGTTTACTAGACCCCTATCATTCTCATGTCTATAGAACGTTTTCAGTAAATAAAGTAAATAAATGTCTATAAAACTGATTTTATATTTTCGTAAATTAAGCTATCGTTGTAAAACGTATTCTATTTTCACAATAAATTTACATAATGATTATTTAAAAAAAAAGCTGACAACACAGTTGTAGGACTTTCCCATCAGGGGACTTTATTCTGATACACAAAATATAAAATATTTATCGTTTTATTTAAATATATGTACTTTTTTATTTAATCCAATGATTCTGATTAAAGCGCACGCGCACACCGTATTTCGTATTTTAATGGCGCCACTGACTCATACATAAAAGTAATCAGACCAAGTTTGGTCAAATTCGGTCCGGTAGTTCTGGAGATATAAGGTGATTTAGAAGGCGACATCGAATATACACACGTATATACGAACATCCGGAAAAATTCCCATCCAGTTTTTTGGGTTCCTTAGGGGTCTCAAAACGTAAAGATCCGCATATGCCCAAATTGGACCTTAAAAAAATTTTCCCTTCTAACGCTATAGCTGTCCTATAGCGCTAGCCGATAAATTAAAAATGGAACAGACATCAAAATGCGATAAAATGTAAGAAATAATTTCGTCCAAATACTTAATTAATTCCTTAGCCACTTTTTTGAATCTGCGCCAAAATACGTGATCGTACTTATGCGGTAGAAATCGTCTTATAGATGGTGTATATACAAATACGTAATAATCGCAAACGGAAAAGCCATAAAAACACATAAATGTGAATTTCACTGATGTAATATCGGTATTGGTTTTTATGAAGTTTACGTATATAGTATGATAGAAAAAAATGTATATTATACATAAGAATTAATTTTTTAGAAGCCAATTCAATTTTTGTAGGGCCGATTCAAAAAAGTGTCTAAGCAATTAATTATTTGGAGGAAATTATTTCTTACTTTTTAGCGTATTTTGATGTCGGTTCAATTTTTTTTAATAATAATTATCTCTAAATTTTCTGTGTCTGATTAATAACGATATGTTATTCTGCTAAGTTAATGTGAATTTTAGTGGTTTAACGCAGCTGCCTTCGGTCAAAGGTCATTAGAGTTTTGTTCAATCTCCTTGGTGTAAAGCAGATTAAATTTGTGGCATCGGTTTTCATTTTGTAAGCTAACAATAAACACAAGACAAATAAATTACATGGAGTTCATGGATTTATTAAATAACTTGCGTTTTGGCGAAGTTATAACTGGCCGATTGGAAATGCTTTGCGAAAGAAGTAGACTTCCTTTAATAGACGAATTTGCAGATGGAAATGCTTAAGAATAGTCTGGAATTCTAATAAATCCGTCCATAAAATATAATAAAACTTAAAACTTAGACCCGTCATTAAAAAAATAAACCTTTAAAAACGCCCGATTACAGAATCATACAGCAGCAAGGGACACTGTCCAGGCTCTGCGATTCGAAGGGAGAATTTGTGAAACTCCCGCCACCTTTGCATTCCTTTAAGAATATTCCCGACTATTAATTTAGTTGATGAGTATAATTGTAGTATGATTGATAAGATATTAAAAATAAGTAGAGTTTATATTAATAACGCTATTGATGAATCACGAGAAGCTGAAACATACGGGAAAACTCCCTCAGGAACGTTATTTCGGTAGACGTGTTTAATTGTGGTGGCCTGTTTCTTAATGTACAATTGGCAGAGAATTTAAGAGTTATGTGACGTCGTAATAAATCGATCTCTGATGGTTTTGTTGACGGCGCTATGGGAATTGTGAAAAAATTCAAACGGCCTGCCCTGCGACAGGACCACCTAGAAAGGAGTGAGTTACCAAAAGCTATGATAATAAAATTCGATGACGAAACAATAGCTACAAAAATTAAAGATGGTGGTGGTGTACCTATTACACCGTAAGTACAACGATTCCGGCTACTAAAGAATATGAAGATGTAGGAAGACGTAAGCTACCATTAATTTTAAGTTATCCGTAACAGTACACAAATTGCAAGGTACAAGATTAAATAGAGCTGTAGTAGATTTTGGGAGAAAGGTATTTGCAAAAGAACAAGTTTACGTTGCTCAAGTCGAGTCAGAATTAACAGGAACAAGGACAGATTAAAAAAGATACACAGGAGGGTATTGCTTGGAGTAGCATCCGCTTACAGAGCGGTCTCGTATGAGACCCTCTGTGTGCTTTCTGGTGTGCCCCCTATTGATATTGCTAGACACAGGGTTGAGAGGTTTTTAGGACGTGACGTGTGTGTAATGAATAAAGGCAAGATATTAATAATATATGGCAGGAAAGATGGCTGGGGTAGCCAGATGGACCAGATCCTTGATTCCTGATATAGTTAGATGGACAGGCAGACGCCACGGAGAAATAGATTGCCACGTCACACAGTTTTTAACTGGCCACGGGTGCTTTAACGAATACCTCCACAAAGTCGGCAAAAGAGATCAACCTACGTGCATGTATTGTAACGAACGTGACGATGTAGAGCATACTTTCCTGAATCGCCAAAAATAGCAAATGCTAAGATACAACGGAAGACTCCGGTATTGACGGAAAGACTCCGAGAGAGATAATAGATCATATGCTCAGTAGGGTTGAGAATTGGAGAAAGGTTGTAGAGTTCATAAGGTCAGTCCTTATGAAAAAAAATTATAGATGAAAGGAATATGGGTTTTTAGATTGTAGTTTGGGTGGACAGCCTCAGCGGTGAGAGCCAGCATGCTGAGGTGTGCTGGTTTCGATGAGCCGCTGAGGACTCCTTGGGTTGACTGTTAGGTTTTCTTAACTAAGTTAAAAAAGGGGGGAAAAAATCTCAAAAGAGCCAACCGGTAGGCCTGACCTGCCATGCCGGTAGGCGGGGAGGGCCTATTAGAGTAACGGACACTCCCCCGGGTGGCGTAATACCATCGAATCGGTCTGGCCCAGGGGAGTAGAGAATTCGAGTCAGAAGATTAGGTGGTTTAGCTTAGTTGTCCGACCTTGCGAAAGACCACAAAAGATCGTCGTGCAATGCGATTCGCTTATATAGAATTTTAAGATTCCGACTGTCCCTACCGATACTGTATATATAATGTAAATCGAGTCTGAAAGGTTTAAGACGAGATATCTCGATTTTTATGGCTTTATTAACGGTACTACATATCTTGCCCAAAACTTAATATTAGTTGCCCTACAAAAGACCGTGTAAGATCATTTAATTTGACGCTTACATATAGAATATTAGGATTCCCACTGTCCTACCTAACCGCCGGACGGCGAAAAACATTATTTTTTCTATTTTCAGACCGATTTTTGTGAGTAAAAATTTTTTCAACATCATGGTACCATCGCGATAAACAGCTGCATTGATTGCAACAAGATTTATTTCAGTCGGATTAATAGGAGAAATGTTATGCGCGAACATATATATATATATATATATATATATATATATATAAATACACAGGTCGAATACGTAACCTTCTTTTCTGACGTCGTTAAAAAAAAGAAGCGTAACCAATCGTTTTATAACTTTTCAGTGAATAGTTGGTCACACAACTCAAAAAAAAAGTAATAAACTTTCTATTACAAGAGAAAATACTTCAATACTGGTATCCCTTAGGATTTCAATCATTTTTCTCTTACGTAAATCTGTCGAAGTTATTTTCTTACTATATTTTTTTTCTTTAAGACATTGTTTTCATTTTTATTTGTTTATATATATAAAAAAAAACTTTAAGTTGGTTTTTGAAAAGTTTTTATTTTTACTAAAAAAACTTTTAATTGAAAAACAAATAGCCTAAAAGACAAAATACGAAACGCCTTATAGTACGAAATCGTTTAAAATTACATTTTTATTCACGTCATCCATAAATGGTCAGTCTTATGGTTATAACAATTTTACAATCAGCTTATTTGGAGGGTTATTACTATACGTAACTTTTCCATTGATAGATTAACAAATATATCCAGTTTCATTTATACGAATATGAGTGCATCTAAGATCGTTATAATATTCGCCGATCTTCGTGAGGGAGTGGTGAAGTATCTACCTTTCATTCTTCAAGGTTCAAGTACTTGTCAGCCGTGACATTTTTTCACGCGCTACAAAAAATTGATCCCGATCAATCGGCAGCTATTATACAGGATACTAACCAAAATATAATGGAATGTAGAGGAGTTAATTGTGTTGGAGTTTCTGTCCGTTAAATAGTGACAGACATTCAGCACATCTATTGATCGTTCCCAGATATTAAATTTAAAAAAAATAATATATTTAATTACCCTTGGTAACTTAAATCCACAACGTTTCTAGTGCTGAACGCGTTCATTTGTGCGTTTGTGTCTGTTCAAAAGCATACATAAATACAACTCTATTCAGCACATCGTTATTTTATTAAGAACATTATTATGCATGCACTAACTGAACTGCTTTATAAAATTTGCATAAATTATTATTCATTATTAAAACAAGTTTAATTGTACTGCAGTTCATGTGCAGTATTGTTTTTTATGATTAAGGGGTCGCGCACGAAGCTCAGTTGAGAGGGTGAGGATATAATATGATGGCCGGTGGTAAGGAGGAAAAGCTTAATTTTCTACCCGGTGAGCATAAATCCTCGTACATTAATGTTATGTATTTCATGTACTATCGAAACGTATTTTATAGCAAGCTATTTAAAAACAGCGATAATATAAATATTTTAAAATCATTTAACACCTATAAAATAACACATAAAATAAATTCAAAAAAATATTTCATAAAAATAAATCCTACGTGCACATTTATAATAAAACAGATTTTAAAGTGAAATTTTAAACTAAACTTTAAAATATTTAAATAGATATGACCAAAAGATGTATAAAAAAGATATTAATAGGAGCAAATACAAACGTGTAAGAAAATTCTGAATTGAACAAATAAAAATCTAATTACGCATCAGATTAAAAATAAGCTGACAACACAGCTGTAGGACTTTCCTGTCACTCGGCTAATGCCGAGTTTCGAGAAAATCCTACAAATGTAAGTTTTTCTGATGCGCGGCTTACACACAGTTGCACACACAATTTAATTAAAAATATTTATCATTTTATTTAAATATATCTTTTCGTTAATTTAATTCAATGATTCTAATTAAAACGCGCGAGGATGTGGTAATACTAATGGAAACGGTCGGTACTAACTAAACTAATGTATTTTCATAACTTAGAACAAATTTCTCTTGTACGGTCGGCTGACTGGTGTAGCCGTGAGGTTTAACGCACCAGGTACCGAGTTAACCGCAGGATCGAGTTCGAGATCCGTCCAGACCAGTTAATTTTTTACATTTTAAATATTATTAATTTACTGAATTCATACGCTCACCTGTAACGTCGCAACATAACAGACAATTGATTTTGCTTTTTTTTTGCAAATATTGTTATTTTTTAATCGTTAGCAAATGTGCCTAAGAAAAATATGACCTTTATTAATCGAAATATCTAGATACTGTGGGTGACCTTACTATACAACCTGACCCCCTTGCCCTTTAAAGTAAAAAATTTAATGGCATCAATGCCCCACATACAAACGTTATCTGACGAAGTTTATTCAAAATCCGTCCAGTAGTTCTGGAGATATAAGGAGTGCAAGAACAAGCTCACTCACGTACATACGAACATCCGGAAAATTTTCATCCGTGTTTTTGGTTCTTTGGGTTCTTTAGGTGTCAAAACGTCAAGATCCGGTGAAAGCCGCTTATTAGCCAAATTGAATTGATTGCAATACTTTACCTTCTACAGCAATAACTTTGCTATAGCGCTATGAAGATGTAAAGATGTGAAGATGAAGCGCTATGGGAAAATAAAAATGTAAACATATTCTTACTTTGCAATTTTGCTTATAATTCGAAAACGAACACATTTATTAAAAAACAGGTTTCGGCATAGTTTCTCGTAAAATTAATAAATAGTTTATTAATTATATGTACCTTCCTATTTATAAAATGTTTGAATCAGTATAGCTGATCTCAGTTGGAAAAGAAAAATCTTAACGCCCCATAAAGTAGTATTTTTTTTATGTAGATCTGCATTTGTTTCTATTTCCCAGAACCGCAAAGTTTTAAAATCTACGGATTTGAATACTATATTGTGGATATCGGTGATCTTTGGTGGTTGGGATTCAATTAATCACACATTTCAGGAACGATCGACCTGAAACTGTACAAAACTACACTTCATTTACATTCGTACATTTCATCCTCTGAAATAATACCTTACGGTGGTTCGGAGGTTAAACAAAAAAAGGAAAAAAAAGAGTTTTAAAATATGAACTGTTTCCACTCCTTAATATCATTCTGTATATATCTGTATAATGTATATTTAAACGTATTGACAAAGATCATTATATAAAATACTATTGGATCCGGCAATGCTTCGCTATTGCTAAATTTGAGTGTATGAATTAAATCATAAAAAAAAAACACATAAATAAATACCGTAAAACTTCTTTTACTAAATTTAATGTCGTTGTATATATAATATCGAGAGATATAATTTACGATTATATTCCTTGTCATTGTTGATATCGTTCGTTGTCTATGTCAGTATCGACCTTCTCAAACAGTTTACTTCCTTGTACGAAGTAAAGGAAATGTTGAGATCGTAAAAAACTTCGGTTTTCAGATTTCAACAGAAATATCCATTTTGACCATCCCTGAATCCATTTTGACTTAGCCGTAGGATGTTGAAATTTTGGATTGAGAACTGTTGTAACATCTAGTGTTGCATCTCTCCTTTGGATTGCAATCGACTGGAGCAAACAAAAAACTGGAGCAAAAGCCCAAAATCAAAAAAAAATTGGATTTTGAACTTTTTCTTAATTGCAGTCATAAGCTCTCATTGAGAGTTTTTCAACGACATATCATTCAAGTGCTACTTATTTTCATTGGTTACAAAGTTATACCCAAATAAATTTTAATTAGTGAAATATTTGGATCTTCCAGGCGAAAATACATGGATTCGAATCAGACTTCATTTCCTTTTTTTTTTTAACTTATATATATTGGTGTATTAATAATTATTAACCTTTAATTGTAAGAATGGTTTTACAATAAATAATAATTCCATAATAAAAAAAATATGAAAAAATATCTAAAGTTATTAATGAAATAACATATTATGTACATTTAAACATGTGTATATATAATTTAATAGGCGTACGAGGCAGTCATGTAATGTCCATTCAGATTTTTTAATTTATATATTAAATGATTGCAATATTATATAACTAATAAACATGTAACACCTCTCGAGACAAATAATAATAAATTGTGAAATTTTATTTTTTGATAATTAGTAAAATTTATTAAGTAATTTTTTAATTGTTAGGGCATACATAAAAAAAAGATTTTGTATATTAGGTTATATCGGGAAAAATATGATAACAGTAATCAAACGTATTTATTCAGTTTTATGAGTTATTGTTTAGACTACTCATAG
Organism: Lycorma delicatula; assembly: GCF_047948215.1. Classification (NCBI taxonomy): domain Eukaryota; kingdom Metazoa; phylum Arthropoda; class Insecta; order Hemiptera; family Fulgoridae; genus Lycorma; species Lycorma delicatula. The sequence continues at coordinate 127,443,056 of NC_134462.1, forward strand.
TACGAGTATATACATTTATTTAATATCTCTTAGGAAAATATGAAAACACAATGAATCTCTATTTTAATTATACATTTACATTTTTATTATCACATAAAACATATTCATGAAACCATTATTTGTAACTGTGTAATTAATTGTATGTTTACATAATTAATATAACTTCAATAACATCAAATGATATAAAATAAAAGAAATAAAATCAATAAAAAAATAAGAAATTAAATTTTCCCGGAAATTATTTTGATTTATAGGAGGGTTATTTTTTTTCAAGGTCCGATCGGTCGCAAAATAAAAACCCGCGTAAAAATCGGATGAACCTTTGCGTATATGTGTTGCGAAGCTTCTTTAGTATGGGCTTCAACCACGCCACGTCACTTCGTTTAGTTCTGAACACGCAGCTAACACGTAAACATGTCTACAACAATAGTATCTCCCACCATGTGTGAAGTGCGTGCGGTAATTCGATTTCTTCAGGCTGAGAGGTGTAATGCAGCTGAAATTCATCGATGAATAAGTAATGTATACGGTGAAACTTCAATGAGTGACAGCAAAGTGCGACAATGGTGCAGGAACTTTAAAGCAGGACGTGCAGATGTTCATGATGCAGGCGGTCAGGGAAGGAAGCGAGTGTCAACCGATGATCTCGTTGAGCGAGTGGATGAGGCAATTCGAGAAAATCGTCGGTTCACAATTTCTACGAAGAGCAATTCAGAATAAGCGGAGAGGAATGTTGTCGTCAGGCATTGTCTTTCTCCACGACAATGCTCGGCCGCACACTGCTGCTGTAACAAAAAAAGCTCCTGCAACGTTTTCATTGGGAAGTGTTTGATCACTCACCATACAGCCCAGACTTTGCTCCATCAGATTTTCACCTCTTTGCTCACATGAAACGCTGGCTAGAAGGACAACATTTTGGCACAGACATCGAGCTGCAGACCGGCGTAGAAACATGGCAGAAAACACAGGCGGCTCCGTTCTATGACGAGTGTATTGGAAAGTTTGTACCGCGCTACGATAAATGTCTAAATCGGAGTGGCGACTATGTAGAGAAATAGCGTAACTATGAAAGTACTTGTTACAAATAAAAAAAATTTACTTATTCACTGTGGTTATTATTATTTCACTCTGGTTATAATTTCGTGACCGATCGGACCTTGAAAAAAAATAACCCTCGTATCTTTTAACTTTTGAACATGTATAATAAAAATACTGAGTTTGCGTATAGTTTAATTTTCTTCTTTTGCATAAAAAAAATAATAGTACATAGTAACCTCAGAAAAAAAATTTGGCTATACTATATGGGGAGAGTAATGTTGATAAAAAATTATCAAAACTTTTGGATGTTCTCTAAAATTTAGAAACTTTTTTTAAGGAGAAAATGGTATTATATTATGATTTCTAACGTAGGAAACTTTTAAAAGAAGTAACAGTATTTTAACTTAATTTTTTTTTATAAAATACTTATTCCTGCGTAAATTTCATTTTTTTAAATAATTTTCGTTCATTAATTTAATGGAAAAAATAAATATTCTAAATAGTTTAAACTCCATCACTTCTCATTTAGCAATGTAATTTAACATATTTTGGAGTTATTTGTTTTTAATTCTTATTTTATAAAATATATTTTGACGATTCTCTAAAATAATAGCCGTTTCTGCCTTTCATCTAGAAGGTTCTGGGTTCGAATCTCGACCTCAAGCTGCTTATCATCACAAAAAAATAAAAAAATTGAAGAGCAAGGCAGTTATAATTAGGTGTTGTTACCGGCGAGAGAGAGAGAGAATAGATATATTTTAGATATATCAATATATTACGTATAATCATTATACTCAAAAGAAACTTTTTCTATAATGGTCTGGTATATACAAATAATATCAACTATTAATTTATATTTCAAATCCCAAGATTGGATTTGAATGATTAAATAATAAAATAAAAAAATAAAATAAATAAATAATAAATTAGGAACAACCAAAAACAGGTTCGATGTACTTCAAAGAAAAAATTAATTAAAACCAATTAAAATCTTCAAGTGAACTAACAACATAGCTGCACATAATTCAGATGTAGAATGATTATAATTTATTACTAAAATATTGTTAACGTCGAGATCGGAACGTGGTTGAGAAAATGTCTAATAAATTGTTGAACTACAGAGTTACCCTTAAACCTATCTGGACGTATGGATCCAGCTATGGGATACACCGAATAACAGCAATATTGAAATAATTCAAAGGTTCGAAAATAAATTTTGAGGACCGTAACTGAAACACCGTGGTTTGTTAGAGGTAGAGAAATTCACGACTATCTAGGATTATCTTCTGTTTCAGTAAGAGATCCAAAAAATTGGTTCGCGTTACAAACAGAGGTGAAACAATCATGTAAATTATCTAGCAATCAATTTATTAACAACAGCGATTAAAACGTTTCCATGTGCTAGACATGGGAGGTCTAACCAGTTGAGTGACCTGGAGAAGGAACCTAGTATTGGGAAAGAAGGATGACTCGGTCACTGTGTAGTGAACGTTACATTGTTAGTCTCGGAATTATAGTTATCTCTATTTACTGATGGTTATTTTCATATATTGCTAATGATGATTTTTTTCTTGTTATTTATTTGTAAAGCTATATTAAGTATTGAACCTTATTTGGACACCTCTACAAGTATTTTCTTATATATCAGGTGTTAAACCTTTATATGCTTTAATGAGGGGTTTCGTCAGGATCCTCTCTTTACGTGATTAACACGAATCAAATTTTCTGATAATCCCCTATGAGGAAAAAAATATTTTTAGCTGATTTTCTCTTTCGACTTGATTGACTTATTGCTTTATTCCCAAAATTTTATTGCTTTATTTCATAAATACAGTTGCTATGTTTTTTAAGGGTTTTGTAGACGGTTTTATTTATAAATTTGTTTTTTATTTATAGTTTTTTTAAATTCTAATAATGGTGATTAACCGTTTAATGCACATCTACTATAAGAGTCTACTATAAAACTATAGAGTTTTATTTTTTCCCGTCTAGCAGCTATAGCTTTAGAAGGGGAAAATATTGTAATCGGTCCTGTTTGGGCACATGGGGTTTTCACTGGATCTTGACGTTTTGAAACAATATCGGAGTTATTGACGTTTTGTACTTGCGTGCGTGCGTGCGTGCGTGCGTGCGTGTGTGTGTGTGTTTGGTCTTGAATGCCTTATATTTCCAGAACTACCGGACCGATATTGACCAAACTCTTTAAGATTACTTCTATATAAGGGGAAATGATGCCATTAAATTTTCAACTTAAAAGGTCAGCCTGTAGAGCAGAGGCACGCTCAGAATTTCAAGATTTCACTAATTAAGATCAAATTTTTCTTAGGCACATGTGTTAACAATTAAAAGATAAAAACATTTGCAAAAAAATAGTTTGCAAAAACGCACTCCCAACCAAAAAAAAATGCAGTATATTTATCTGCTGCTATAATGTCACAGGTGAGCGGTAGAATTAAATAAATGAATAACATTTAAAGTTTAAAAAAGTAACTCGGTCTGGCTGGGTCTCCAACTCGATCGCCCGCTTTACTCCGTACCTGGTGCGTTTAGTCTCAGCGGCTACACGAATCTTCCGACCTTACGAGTGAAATTTATTCTATATAATTTGTGAAATTACATTAGTTTTCTTAGTGCAGACTGTCGCTGCTAGTACCACCAAATCCGCGCTAATTAAATACGGTATGCGCGCGGTTTAGTTAGAATCGTTGAATTAAATAAACGAAAATATATTATATTTCCCGGAACGCGGGTTCAGTTGTGTAACGGGAAATTCCTACCAACTGGGTTGTCGGTTTTTTTTTACATGCAGTATTAAACATTTGTAAGTGTTTTTATATTTTATTAATGATTTAATCTTTAGTTCTTGTAATCTGGTAATTTTTTTTGAGCTTTGTATTTATTTATTTTCCTTTAATTCATTATAGGTTAAAAAATAATCTTTCACAATATAGATCGTACTTTCTGAAGAACAACTATGTAATATCATTTATTTTTAATTAATGAATTTTACGTACGAAAAATTAAAGAATCATATTTAGTTTATTTTTGTAATTTTTTCCGTTAAATTAAAATAGCAAGATATCTGAAATGATATAAATACGCGTGTAATGAATGCACTGATACGTAAGATAAAAATTTTCAGAATAAAATCTTTGGCAAACAGTACCTCTATTTTTAGCACATAACCCCTTTGTGTGTTAACGATTTCTTAAAATATTGGAAATGGATATAGCTTTGTTTACAAGAAAAATGAAAAAAAAAAGATGTCATTATATAATGAACTCGTTATTTCTTTGTCATTTTGGCGACTGTTCCATGTGGTTATCTTTGCATGACCTCAACAAATAAATTATTTAGATGTTCGCAGTTCGTGCACAAAGGATCTGCAAAAACAACAGTATGTATCGGACTTGTACAAGCCGGCTTATCTCATAAATAAATAATGTTTTTATTTATAAATACAAATTTTATTTATTTACATTTATAATGTAAATGATTAAAAAAAGCCGACAACACAGTTCTTTTCTTTTTCCTGTTTAGCCTCCGGTAACTACCGTTTAGATAATACTTCAGAGGATGAATGAGGATGATATGTATGAGTGTGAATGAAGTGTAGTCTTGTACATTCTCAGTTCAACCGTACCTGAGATGTGTGGTTAATTGAAACCCAACCACCAAAGAACACCAGTATCCACGATCTAGTATTCAAGTCCGTGTAAAAATAGCTGGCTTTACTAGGACTTGAACGCTGGAACTCTCGACTTCCAAAACAGCTGATTTGGGAAGACGCGTTCACCACTAGACCAACCCGGTGGGTGACAACACAGTTGTAGAATTTTCTTGTCACGCGGCTTTTTACTGATGCACGGCTTACATACACAACCTAATTAAAAATATTTATCACTTTATTTAAATATAATACTCGTATTATTTGTTTATTTAATTCAATGATTCTAACTAAAGAGCGCGCGCGTACCGTATTTCATTCGCGAGGGTGTGGCAATACAAGCAACCACTTTAAATATTATTCGTTTGCCGGCCTCCGCGGCGTGAGCGCGTCTCGGCCTTTCATCCGGAGGTACCGGGTTCGAATCCTGATCTGACATGGCATTTTCACACGCTACAAATCACCCGTCTCATCCTTTAAAGCATTACCTAACGGTGGTCTCAGAGGTTGAATAAAAAATAAAATAAAAAACAAATTATTCATTTATTTAATTATACTGCTCCACTTGTAAGGTTACAACATAACAGACGACTATACCATTGTAAAGGCAGTTAGTTTTATACGGATTTGAGTACTTGATCGTGACCCACCGGGTTGGTCTAGTGATGAACGCGTCTTCCCAAACCAGCTGATTTGGAAGTCGAGAGTTCCAGTGTTCAGGTCCGAGTAAAGTCAGTTATTTTTATACGGATTTGAAACTAGATCGTGGATACCGGTATTCTTTGATGGTTGGGATTCGTTTAACCACACATCTCAGGAACGGTCGGACTGAGACTGTGCAAGACTACACTTCATTTACACTCATACATATCATCCTTATTCATCGTCTGAAGTAATACCTGAACGGTAGTTTCCGGAGGCTAAACAGGAAAATGAAAAAAGACGACTTTAACAACTGTATGTCAGCGCTACTTTAGCGCTCCTTGTGATGAGAGGGGGTACTAATGACACACTATACCCACTTAGCGACTAGTTTATTTAGAACATTTTTTGGGATGGGGTGCGATTTTTTTATTTTTTTAACATATGTGCCTAAGAAAAATAAAACCTTGATAGGCAAAATTTCGTGATACTGAGGGTGACCTTGCTTTACAGCCTCTCCCCCTTGACTTTTTAAGTTGAAAATTTAATGGAATCAATGCCCCATATATAGAAGTAATCTGACCAAGTTTGGTCAAAAGCGGTCAAAATAGTTCTGGAGATATATGCTGATTTAGAGGGCGACACCGAACATACACACATACATACGAACATCCGGAAAATTTACATGCTGTTTTTTTGGGTTTCTAAGATGTCCCGTCAAGATCCGGTGAAAACCGCATATGCCCAAATTGTAACGATTACAATACTTTACCTTCTAAAGCTATAGCGCTAGACGGTAAAGTAAAATTTAACATGTGAAACAATATATTTAAATTAATAAATATGTAATACAATAGAGATAAAAACACATTTCAATTAGATAAGAAACTGAAATTTAAAGATTTATTATTTTTTATATGGCCTGTTGTTTTTATTGTTATTACTAGAATGTTCTGAGTCTTAGAAACTGTGAAATATCGATTTGTTTGCGTGCGCTAAATATTCCGAACTACACAATGCGGCTTAGTCTTCTACCAGATAGATTTAACATATAATCCGTCCAGTTATATTAATTTTAAAATACTTTGATATAAAATTTTAAATTTAATAAAAATAAAATTTATTATTGTACGAATAATATTATATTTCGTTTACTTGAAAGTAAATTTATTATGATAATACAAAGTCATTAACCGATTAAAATAAGAATATTTCTGTAACGTAAAGTTTTCTAAGAACTAATTTTAGTCATTGCAGCATGTCCTAAACCCCATTCTACAAGAAATTTCTTTCTGTCGGCATTAATATTTCGATGTAATATTAATATTTGAATAAGGCAATCGGAATATATACAATGTTTACTTATTTATATTTGTATTAGTATTTCTTATTTGCATTCGATAAAAGCTTTTCAAGAAATAAACGTTAAAATATCGAAAAGATCTCTATTGTAAATCCAGTCCAATTTTATTAAATTTTTTCAATATTATACCAATAAAATGGTGGCAGTTAAAAGACAGTAAAATTTTCAATAATTTGGAAGTAAATCTAATTTTGCTGTTTATGTGTAATGTACAAGAATTAAATAATGCCGTCATATTTCTATACCGTCATGTTTGACCGTATTTCTTCATTTACCTAACCAGAAACACTAGAGTGGCTCTGTTTTAATTAAATGCTGCATAAGATAAGTTTATACTTCTCGTTACAACATAATTATAATCTAACACGCAAAAGCTTGCAAGCGTGATATAATAATACTGACAGTATTACTACAACAAAAAAGATTAATATTTATTAACATGCTAATTAAACAGGAGTAATGTTTGAACAGGTGATACAATCGCGATGAGAGGAACTTATGTGATTTGATTGAAAACTAGCACCGATAATAACGGATGAACTGTTAACGAATTTAGAAATTCTCTATCCACCGCTAATTTAATATTATAACGTAAGAAATATACCAGAATCGTTATTTCAGATTATAGCAGCACGTACATGTGCAATTATTTGACAATTGTGTCAAACTATTTAAGATCAAGTGATTTTCAGAGCCAACTGAAAACAGAATAAACAAATAAAACAGTATTTCAGCGATTGATTTTTCCAATATAGTCCAGAGACCAAACATTATTGTTCACATGGTGATTAAAGAAGTGATCCAAACCAAATATAAGTCTAATGTAAATTTTATAATCGAATGATAGTATGATTTTAAGAAAATTAACAAACGGATGCCTAGATAACAGTAAATCGGCCATTGGAAAACTAATTATTGATCTTAGTGTTTTGAACAAACATTTACAATAACTACATTCTCCGTTGAACCGTATTGCATTGTATTGTGTTTCTGAAGTCAGGAGTTAAGATAATTTTTAACTTTAAAGTCTATTTCACCAGCACCACACCTTCTTTCATTAACTAAGCTCTTTCCGTATAATTATTTGTAAAAATATTTCATTATTCTTTACGGTTAATTTAGTAATGAGAAACTTCCATATCGAAATAAGAAATGACATCAAAACATACCTATATTGTCTTATATGACATCTTTGAAAATTAGCAGATCCTTTTTGTTTATATAAATAGTTTTCAAAAAAATTAATTATATAATTTAATTAATTAATTAATTAATAATTTTTTTTATATAATTAAATATATTAATTAGATATTTAATAGTTTAAATAATATGTGAAAAATAATTATAATTATAACACACCGATATTCCTGAGGATGAATTATTAAGATAACAAATGAGACCTTCATACTGACATGACTGATAACGTTCACATTATTTTACTTTTTACGATCGATTGTTATATTTATAATTTTTGTTTTTAAAATTCAAGTTAGTATAATTAATGATATGTGAAGTAAATAATTATAGTTATAACACATCAATGTTCCTGATGATGTATTACTAATCTGAAAGCGCTCGAACATACTATTTAAGGTTTTTGGTAAGCGGAACCTACTACATAAATAAATTATATATCATTACCGACGGGCCATGATTAATAAAATTAGTAAACCTCTCAGAGATGCTACGGCAACCTCGTTGGAATGTCTCCTAAAACTAGAACTGCTATAAAAAGGACTACGTAAATACAGATTTTTTTGTTTTTTTTTTTTTTTGAATGAGAGTCATTAACTTTTACTTTTAACTTTTGTCCTTTAAGGAGACATAAACAACAATTTTTTTTTTTCACTGCGCCCTAATCCAAAAAAAATATTTTTGTCAGACGGACTTTTGTACGTTGGCCTGTATATACGGTCTTATAAATCTGGACCCCCCCACACTGACCGATTTTCTTCAAACTTTGTAGATAGGTATTCGATTTTTGAAAAAAATAGAAAACGGGGTGGAGATATTTTGGCCGAAATGAAATTTAAAATCATTACTGGGGCACTTTAGCAAAAGAATTTTCATGTAGAAGTTAAAGTTTCTTTTATCAAGATCACAAATAACCAAAAGTTTTTATATTAATCACCCCTCCCCAAAAAATTACTTTATTCTTATTTTAGCTATATCTTGCTTAAGAAAAGGAGTTAATGGCATGTTTTTTATCTATATTTTCTAAATCAGTAAGCCTTCAAACCATTACAAAAATATTTTTCTCATATTAATCCAGTAATTTTTGGTAACATAAACATTTTTTTTATTTATTTTAAAGTGAAATTCATTTCGCTAGTTGCCCATTGCATTTAAAACGTAAAAATTTTACGTTTTAGTCATTCTTAAAAAAAAAAATTAGCCAAAAATTTTCACCTGTAGAAACTTACAATTTTTTAATTTAAAATTATAATTATATCTTTTTAAATTAATTAAAAACTTCTAAAAAAATATTACTTAAAAAAATATAATTTTTTTTTGTAAATATTACTTAACACTTTATCAAAAATATAAAGTTTTTTTAAATTTATGATCACCACTTGGGGATTATTTTCTTAAAAATTAATTTTACCCGAATACTTCCACCTGAATATGTGAGCCCCCAAAATAAAAAAAAAAAATTAAAATAAAAAAAAAAGAAGGATTTATTTTATCATAAAAATACAAATAACGCTTAAAACGATTGAATTAAATAGTTTTTTTCCCAAAAATAAGTTTCATAACTTTCATCGATTTACTGGAAAATTTGCAATTCATTAGGCTTTTTCCTGTTTTTTTGATTTCGAGGATGTATGACGTCCTCTTATATATATATATATATATATATATATATATATATATACACGAGTATATATGTTTCTCTTTTTACTTTTCTGTTTAGCCTCCGGAACCACCATAAGGTATTACTTCAGATGATGAATGAAGATGATATGTATAAATGTAAATGAAGCGTATAGTTTTGTACAGTCTCAGGTCAACCGTTCCTGAGATGTGTGGCTAATTGAAACCCAACCACCAAAGAACATCCCAACCCCGTCGGGGGAAGACACCCACCTTGGGACGTTACCGGTCGCCATACCATCCCCTCCGTTGCAAGCCCTGAGGGGCTTCATCGGAGGTCGTCTTTAGACCCTCTAATTGATTACATCTCACAGTCATCAGCCAGGCCCGACAGTCGGGCCTGGCTGATGACCTCTCTCTGGTCGTGATGCCACTGATGTAAATGCCTCGGCAGACATTTGCATCAGTAAAATACACATCAAATTTCGCCTTCACGTAGGCCTCAAACGGACATCTTCACTTGGAAGTGAAGATGTCCGTTTGATGCCTAACATGATTCCCTTAAATTAAGCGACCGAAACCGCGGAAGCGCGAACCCCGCGCCTAGTCCAGATTTGAGAGTACCGTTCGTGATTGAAAGAGTATCAACCGCATGACTTCCCCTTCCCCTGGCGAGTTCAATTGCCACGCGGAATCTCCTGCCTCCCTCTGGGGCACACAAAGAAAGCTCACTGCACAATATCCACGTCATCGCAGTACTGGCAAGCTCCACGCTTCTGTTTCCAATCCTATAGAGGGTTTACATAACACATTCAATCACTATTTAGTATTTAATATTCAAATCGATCTAGTATTCAAATTCATATAAAAGTAACTACCTTTACCAGGATTTTAATTCAAAACTATCGAGTTCAAAATCAGCTGATTTGCGATGACCAGTTCTTCAGTAGACCAACCCGGTGAGATACTTACAAAAAATTTGATGCTACACATACAAAATTGCCACCCGCACGCTCTCTAATTAACCTTATATTAAAGAGCTATATTTATCAGCAATGATTTTTTCGGCAGTCATGTTTTTTAATTTTTAATATTTATCTCTTGTGTTAATAATTCTGAAAATGTTATAATTCTTCAGTTTTTATAAATTTTTATTTTATTTTATAAGTAGTAACAAATGCTCAAAAATACCTGGATGTACTGTACTTTATTTTCATATTTTAATTTATTGAAAAATAAAAGAATGTAAAATCCCGCCCGCCTATCTGAAAATAGAGATTAAATTTTAAACTATAACGCAGCCTGAAGGAATGTAATAGGGGATGAAGTAAAACGTATATCCTTTGCTCCTGACGGTTATCATTATTCAAAAATGTTATTGGTTAACTTTAAAAAAAATCATTAATCACAGTGTCTGCAGAATTAAGCGTATTCGAAAATTATAAGAATAAAATATTTCAACTTCCCCCGAGAGAGTAAATTAGTATTCTTTATGTTTCAATACGTAATAAATCTTTTTTTTATTGTAGCAAAATATAACTCAATTAAAAACCCTATAATAAGAATATCGTAATACAAATATTTTAAACCGTCGATAAAAAGAGAAATTTGAAGACTAATAACATTTTTACTGGTCTACTTATTACCTTTCATTTTAATAATATTACCGTTGTAATTTTGTTCCATAAAACATGGTTCTAGTTGAGTTATAGATTTGATATTTTGTTTAATTGAGAAAAATGAAGGATTTTATAAAGTTTTATTACAACCATAAATAAAACAAGTTTCTTATTACACTTAAACGACTTCATTACGTGATAATACACATCCTGAAAGTTTAAGGAATAAAAAAAGATATGTTTTAAAATATATAGTGTCATGTAATACGTGAACATTTTACACAATTCACCGTAAGTGTATCCCTTCAATAAATTCACGATAGTATAGTAGGTTATCATCTATCTAGGTTTCTTAAATTTATAAAAACAGTTGTACTGTATTGTACCTGATATAACTAAAAAAATATAAATTATTTGTAATTATAATATTATCGTTATACTGATATCCGGCAATCAGGCGTTTTCAATTTATGCTGTGTTTCATATTACTGGGTTTTAATTTTTAATATTTATTTATTTATTTTGTAAATATCGTATCCGGACGCTGATGACGACACTTTGTTCTGCGCCCACGAAAAAAAAAATTCATCATATCCCGGGTTCGAATCTCGGTTAGCTTTGTATTTTTCATACGCTATAAATTTCAGTATTCACGTTCCCATGTACAAGATTATTTGTAAATTTTTGTGAAAAAAATTTACAACTAATTTACTTATAAACAAAATATAAGAAAACACTGACGTCATTAATTTTTACGGTTTATTGTGCTTTAAAGTCATTGATTCAAAAGTGGGGTGTTTCATCCCTAGTCTGTTGAATCTGATGTCTGTTGTTAGAGAAAATTTTTGTTTTTAACTCAGAGTTTGATATAAGAGTTAATAGATACCGACAAAAAATATTACTCTTCAACACCAGTAATTAATATATATATATTGATTACTGGTGTTGAAATATATATATATATATATATATATATATATATATATATATATATATATATATATATATATACTAGCGGACCCGACAGACGTTGTCCTGACGCGGCATTATTCTGTAATAAATACACACACATAAATATAAGTAACTTAATTAAGTTAAAATTAGCAGGAATGTGTTCTAAATTTCATTAAAATGACTATTAGTATGATATTATCAGTTTGTGATTGTTGTATTATTTTAATGGGTTTATTGATTAATTATGTGTAGTATGGTTAATATTTATTTTCACTAAATATTGAGATGTGCGATGAAAATTGAATTAAAAAATCGAAACGACGTAAAATTAATAATTAGTGTAATTAATAAATTTGTATCCACATTACTACTAATTTTCACTTAACATCATTCTAAAAAAGTACCTCCTACATATTTTTTTTTTTTATTTAATAATTTTGATGTTTCATAACCATGTAACAGCTTAATTAATCAATTAATAAAAAAATTAAAACACTGTAAAAAAGCTACGTAGTTAAAATTTTAGTAGAAATTTTTATCATTTTTCTCATTCTATTTTAACATCTATTTTACCAAATTTTAGATAATTTTAGAAACTTTTTATAAAATTAGTCAGCTAAGACATTATAAGTTCAATTTTTTAAATATACTTTAAACTATATTATAAGTAACTTATATTTTAATTTTATAAATGTTATAATTTATTTTACAAATTTAATTTTTTATTTTCAAAGAGCCGTTCAATACTTCATAAGTTGCATAAAATCAATGAGAACTGACAATTTAAATTTGTAGGTTAAGTTAATTGTTATTGAATGCACGTGTATACATCATTAAAATTCATGAAAAATCATGTAAAATACTCACTTCAATACTGCACCATACAAATTTGCACAATGTACATTTTTTAATTAAACTTTTAAACATTATTTCAATACGTTATTTCAATAAATAATAATATAATATAATATTCTCAATAAGCCCGCAATTCTAGCAGACTCGGCAATGCTTCGCTATTGCTAGATCTGAGTATACATACAGATTAAATGACAACAATTGAAAGTTTCATAAACCTTAAACAACTGAACATTAGCAATTTAACAAAATTTAACCTTTCACTTTATAAAAGTCAGAATGTAAATAAATCCAAATGGCAAAAAAACAGCACTACCTATCGGATTTAATTCACACCACTCTCTAATCACAGTATTCAGTGGAAAATAATTTTTTAACGAATAGTGTTGTGACTGCAAAATCATTACAATTAATACTGAACATTAAGAAACTTACAAAACATTATGGAACCTTATAAAATTTCACCTTTAACTTTATAAAATTGAGAATGTAAATAAATCCAATTGTCAGAACAGCACTACTTATTGGATTTAATTCAAACTATTCTCTAAACACAGTAGTCCGTTAAAAATACGAATTTTACTGTAAGTACAACACTAAGCTACGACGCAAGTAACTGATATGCGAAAAAGCAACAAAATAAAGAAATTCCTAGAATCAGATCGCAGCACCAACTACCGGGTTTGACTGATAAACTAAATATTTAAAAAAAACTTCTAAAACGCGATCGCAGCTCCGCCTACTGGACCCACACGCTGCCTACCAGACCCAATTGTGAACCTTAACCATCCCAAGATCAACAACACATAAATAAATTAAAAAAACATTTTCACTGCAATACTGTACCTTACAAATTTGCACAATGTATATTTCTTAATTACACTTTAAAACGTTATTTCAATAAATAATAATATAATATAATATTTCTCAATACGCGCTCAATTCTAAACACGATCGCAGTGCTGCCTACTTGTTAATCAGTTGTGATTTTGTTTACATTGGCAACGGCCATACGGGCTCTTTGTGATTGGTCGTTGTGTTTGACAGCGGCCATCTTGCATTGATCTGATTGGTTTTCCTTTGTTTACATTTACATATTTATTAGCTTCTTATTTATTAAAAACTGTTTTCTCGCGATTTTTTGTAACAATAATAACACAAAATTACGAAATATTTTTTCTCAATTTGATTGCAGCACCAACTGTCGGGACAAACTAAAATTAAAATAGAATATTAATGAATATTCGATACTGCGATGGTAGCGCAGTCTGTTGGATCCAGTGTAAAACATTCCAAAAAATTAATTAAAAAAACATTTTCCAGTGGACCAAATTGTGAATCTAAATCATTCTCGAATCCCCTTGAACACACACAAAAAATTTCATCAAAATCGGTCCAGCCGTTTAGGAAGAGTTCAGTGACATACACAGGCAGACAAGAAATATATATATATAAAGATTTCTATTTCTTTCCTCCTTTCTAACGCTATAGCTTTAGAAAAGAAAGTATTGTAATCAGTCCAATTTTGGCATATACGGTTTTCAACGGGTCAGTAACGATTTGGCAGCTGAAGAACTCAAAAAACCGGATGGAAATTTTCTGCATGTTCCTATGTACGTAAGTGTGTGTGTTCGGTCTTGCACTCCTTATATATCCAGAACTACTGGACCGATTTTTCAGATTACTTCTATATATGAGGCATTGATGCCATTAAATTTTCAATTTAAAAGGTCAAGAAAGTGAGGCTAGGGTAAGGCTGTAGAGCAAGGTTCCCCTTAGTATGTTGAGATTTCGCTTAATTAAGATCATATCTTTCTTGGATATATTTGTTAATTAAAAAAATAATATTTACAAAAATAATTTTGAAAAATTGCAACCCCAACCCAACAAATGATCTAAATAAACTAACGGCTAAGTGGGTATATTGCCTCAAGAGTACCTTTTTTAACCACAAGGAGCGATAGTATAGCAGTAATGTACAGCTGTCCTAGTGGTCTGCTATGTTGTTACATTACAGGTGAGCAGTAGAATTAAATATACCAACAGGGTTGGCCTAGTGGTAAACACGTCTTCCCAAATCAGCTGATTTGGAAATCGAGAGTTGCAACGTTCAAGTCCTAGTAATGGCAGTTACTTTTATACGAATTTGAATACTAGATCGTGGATACCGGTGTTGTTTGGTGGTTGGGTTTCAATTAACCACACATGAGAATTTACAAGACTACAACATATCATTTACACTCTTACATATCATCCTCATTCATCCTCTGAAGTAATACCTGAACGGTAATTCCCGGAGGCTAAACAGGAAAAAGAGTAGAATCAAATAAATGAATAATATTTGAAGTGTAAATAAGTATTTAAAGTGGCAGCTAGTACTGCCACACCCTCGCAAATGAAATACGGTATGGGCGCGCCTGCTTTAGTTAGCATCATTGAATTAAATTTAAAAAAAATATTATATTTAAACAAAATGAAATATTTTACATTAAATTGTGTGTGAATGCGTGTGTTAGCCGCGCATCAGAAAAAAGTCGCTTGATGGGAAAGTCCTACAACTGTGTTGTCACCTTTATTTCACGTTGTTTTTTTAATAAATATCTGAAATATACTGTAATAAAAAGCAATTATTTGGATATAAACGGACAGCCTTAAGAAATAGTAAAACATCGTTTCAGAATTTCCTAAGATATTTCGGAATTTAACCCCTAGTCTAAACTTCCGCAGTAATGTCGCATAACAGATACAATCCACAAGGATGTGGTTTACAGTTAGTTGGCACTCGCAGCGAACATAAACGGGTGTATCGATCTGAGGAGGAGCTAGTGTGCCCTATTCGCAAACTGCAAATAATAGCCTCCTCTCGACGGTTATTACCGCATGAGGAGCTCCACGGTGATACTGGACGACGTTTATTGTTGATTGTAGCATTCCATCCACTTTGCCACTCAACGCAGACCATCTTCTTCATAAAACAGATAAGATCATTAGAAACAACATTGAAGAAGATTTTTAAATTGGTCACCTGCTACAAGTTATTATCCAAATATGCTTTCATATAATTCTTTAATTTATAATTTAATTTTCTTTTGTTCAGTTTTACAAAATGTGTAATTAAAAGAATTTTTCCCATAAAAAAAGTAAGGCACGTGGGTTTGTTTGTGTCTTTTATGTATGTGCTCACATTTTTATTTCAGCTGCTATTGGCGCAGAGCGGACCACGTTGTGTGCTGGGCAGCTGCACGCAGCGCACGAAGAAGTCATTCGTACGAACGATATATACTTCTTTATACGAAGGATTTCTTTAAAATTATAGCTTGTGTTTTGGAGATAAAAAGGAATTGGGGTTAGATCTGTGTTTAAAAATCACAACTCACGAAACTGTTAAAAATGATGCTTTTCGTCGTAAAAGTTTTTTTGTTGTTGTTAGTACGATAAATTCATGAACGTTATTTAGTTATATTTGGCAAAAAAATTTAGCAGAACCAATGTGTAATAAAACACAAACCGTGCAACATTTTCGCGGCTGGTCGAAGGCTCGCCTTTTTTCTAGTTATATAATATAAAATAACATACAACAAATCAAATTATTTGTTCGGTTTATCTACTTTCACGTCTTGTTAAAGACAACCCACCAAATTTTCTCAAAAATATTTCAAATATATTTTCGATACTTTCATTATAATAAATTCTTTAGCGATTTTTATATCTTCTATTTTTAGTAAAATTTCAAACATTTACTAATACTTTACATTTTTTGTTTTTTAAATCAGGCGATAATAATTAGTTGTTTGCCTTAAAAATTCTCAAAAAAAAACTGATATCGTTCGTATCAAGAAACGTGGTGTGGTGGTTTGTTTGATGTGTGTGCTCACATTTTTATTTTTAATCGTACGTTCGAACGATTTATACTCTTCTTGATACGAACGATTTGTCTAAAACTATATTTGTCTTTTGGGGATAGAAAAGGAAAATATCGGGGTTAGAGTTGTGTAAAAAAAATCGCAACCCAAGGAACAGCTAAAAATGTTCAAAATTTTGATGTTTTTTGTTGTAAAATTTTTTGTAGTAGTTAGTACGCTAAATTTATGAACGTTATTTAGTTACAACTGGCAGAAAAGTTTTACAAAATCATGTGTAAATAATGTGGAAACATAATTTGTAAATAGGTTCTCTGAAGAATTCTAATTGTGTATAGAAATATGAATTTATGTATGAAGTAATATCAATACTGATTGGAATAATGTATTGATAATAATTTAAATATTAACATAATTAATAAACGTTAATTATTTTATAACGTTTCAAGAAGGGAAAAATTAATCATAAAATTTAAGAGTTTATTAGGTTTAATTTTAAAATTCTAGAAAAATAAAAACAATTAGAGTAAATTAATAAACTAAATTTCATAAATAACATGATAACACCGAAAAAAAAAACAAAGATACAAAATATAACTTACTCTTGAACAGTGGTATGTTTATTTTAATTTTTAATGTGAATACAGAGAACCCTGCCTGTTGAAAATTTAAAAAGTGTTGAACTAGCCTTTTTTTTTCTTACTTTTCATATAACCTCGACAAAAATTCAAAATGACTTAATTTCCTCTGAAAGTTAATGAATTAAAGACGTCTAACGCTTGAAATAGTCTTAATTAATCGATATTAATTAACAGGATACACTCTACTCACTTATTTAATATATATATATATATATATATATATATACGTCTCTTTCTAAGGATTATAAATAAATTAATTAAATTAAAAAAAGAATTCCAAAGGATATTTATATATTTTAAAATGAATTGCAAAATAAATAATAAATCTAACATTCAATTAATTTTTTTTAATAATGAAATCAATACAGACTTTTAAAAAGTCGTATTAAATTAATAAGTTTTCAATTATTATTTATATTTCAACTTATAAAGCTCGCAACGACTAATGTATATCAAGACCATATAAATTTTTAATTTAGTACCAATTAAAAAAAAAAAATTCATTACTTAAAAAGTGTTATTTTTATTTTAATTTTGTTGCGTTCCTGAAACCCGTATAAAATGTTTAGTTTTCTTTAAAATATGAGTATACTTACATCATCACTACCTATACGAAAATGCCATTTGCAAAAAAAGGGGAAAACTTTAAACGTTGTAAAAATCACAAAAAAGACAAATATTACAGTGATGTAAGATTTTTTGGAATGTAGAAATAACCATTATTTTTTATTTTACCTTTAGTTTATACGTTTACATTTGTAAAAATATCTTAAGAATTTTTCCCAAATGCGTACTGCTTTAATTACAATCGGTTTCCTGAGCAATAAAATTATAACTTACTTGTACAGAGTAATAATGACGTGAAAGGGAGGCATCCACTCATACCTTCCAAGACAACATAAAAGTTTAAACAAAGTAGAGTACAATAAAAAGTATTACGAATAAAAATAAACTAAACGTAACAAAGTACAAACAATTTTAAAAGCAGCAGTTATGAACAAATACAAGCTGACAATATAGTTATTTCTGATGCACGGTAAATATTTAACATTTTATTTAAATATAATTTTTTTTCGTTTATTTAATTCAATGATTCTAACTGAAGCGCGCGCAGGTGAGATGGTACTATCGGCGACGGTCGGAATAATTAAACTAACGTAATTTCACAACAGACATATAACAAATTTCGCTTGTACAATTGGCAGACTGGTGTAAGCCTCGAGACTTAACGCACCAGGTACGGAGTCAAATGGGGGAGATCGAGTTACTTTTTTACACTTTAAATATTATTCATTTCATCCGGAGTTCCCGGGTTCGAATCGCGGTCAGGCCATATATCTTAAGGTTAGCTCCCCCCAGCAGTGCGTTAGGAGGTTTTCCCTTAAGTAAACTACTGATGTCGGTTGAACATAGCAACCGCATCAAGGAACTCCCATACAGTTCGACATTGCGGTTGTTGCCACATTGACTCGCCGCTTGTGAGTGGCCAATTTTCCCTTTGATCTCTAAGTTCCAGGGTGACCCGGTCTCTGGCCCCCCCAAGGGCAGGGTAGTCAAACATCAAGTGTTCATTTGACTGGACCTCCTCGCAGACGCACGGCTCATCAGCTGCCAGACGGAACCGAAACAGATATTGGTTAAATTAACACGGTTAGTGAGCACCTGGGCACCCGTTGCCCTTAAAAACGAACTCGAGGCACACTCTTCACCCAGATCCCGTATAAACTTGTACAGGGATCTTCCCTTAGTCGTGGTGTCCCATTCCAGCTGTCATGCTTCCATCGCGAGGCTCTGCAGCCTCTTCCGCAGGCGGGAGATGGACAGCTGAACGAAATTTAGATTCGGTGCATTGTGATCACCGTTGCGTTCCGGTACTGGCGCGCCCCGAAACCGCATCCCAAATACCTCGGCCTCCTTGTCTTATGTTGTGCATACCTCGTCGTTAAGTTTGGTTAGGTTATGTTAATATACATAAGTACACGAAGTCAACATAATCTAGTTAAAACGTAAGTCCGCTTCACTCGCTAACATATTTTTTGTTTAATATATTGTAATAATACGTTGTTTTTTGACAAAGTTGCCCCAGAAAAGTAAAAAAAAGGTGGTACCTGGGTACCGGATTTGGCCCATAGGCTAATAAACGGGTAATTTTTTTTATTTAAACTTGTGTCAAAGAAAATTAATGTAATAAAATGTATGAAAAAAATAACCTTTATTATTAAAAACAAAATTTAACAAAAAAATTTTAGGAATTGTAAAAATTAAAAACAGCTGTTTTAGTATAATAAATTTGGACTTTTGGAAAATTAGGTTAACAAAACTAACTGTATGATTCAAAATTAATGTAAATACTACTCATAGATATCATATTATCTTCAATTTACAGACAAAGAAAACTCCTTAAATTAATGTAACATCCATCGGGTTTAATATTACTTGTTGCTAAAATACCGAGTAAACAACCTTGCTGTTTGTGACGAGACGGAGTAATAACTTGCACATTATTTCTATTTGCTACCTTTTTATAGAATCATTTTGATCCAGACAAGTTTACTCTTAATATTAAGCAACTTTTTTTTTACTTTGTTTGTGTTTTTAAATACGAAAATTCTTTATACGGAAATATTTTTTAGTATGATAAATGAAGACAGTTTTTCTTATGTCCTGAATTTCCAATAAATCTTTATAAGAGTAATTTCCTTTATAAATTTTTGTTCCTCTTACTTTTACTCGACTCATTAATCTTAGTGAAGTTGAGTTAATATTTTTTTTATTTTAATAAATTCAAAATATATATTAAAGGGTAATGATATTTCGTTATGTCTCAAAATTATATTACTATCTAAGCTTTTAAAAATTAAACCTCGTGTCATTACATTTATTTATGTCGTAAATTTGTTTAATAATTTGTCAATAAACAGAAAAGTTAATTTTTAAACAAGATATATTATGTATAGTTATATCAGTTTAAGTTAACAAATGTACACCTCTGCTGTCTATATCTGTGCTATTATATAAAGATATAGAGGGTTTCTGTTTGTTTGTGATAAAAACTACTCGATCAATCGCGACTAAATATTTATCCATTATTCTTGGCATAACTGAGAAGGGTTTTAGATATATTCCATTTCAAAAAATATATATATTAGGTTTTTCTAACATGGCACCATTGGTATAATATAAACTGCTTACCAAGATATTAATTGTTTCCCTCAAGCGCTTTCGGCTATTCTGCCATCTTCAAGAGGCATTATAATTTGTGATTGAAATATATATATATATATAATTTATATACATAACAATTGATCGTCTTTTTGTAAAAGTTAAAGTCTTAACTCGTAGTAACTATATCCGTATTTTAATAATTTATAATTGTAAAGAACTACGTAGATTATGGAATCAGTATAGGCAACTTAATTATTATCGTTTATTATTTTCTTGTATAAAATATCATCATCGAATTCAATTTGTTCATTTATTAATTTATTATGATTGTTGTATATATGGAATTTTTCGATATTAAAATTATTATCTTAATTATTAGAGTAATCAAATATTTCCATGAATCTATTTCGATCGTAGTTTTGTTTTGTTTCCAAAATATGTTTAGCGAAATTTGAACGGTCTTTATGTTTCTTTGTTATACAATTAATAAACATATAAATTTCGTTAAACATATTTTGGGAACTAAACTTAATTATGATTCAAATAATTGTATTACTCTAATAATTATTATAATAATTTTAATCTCGAAAAATTCGATATATCCAATAATCAAAACTTTTACAAAAAGACGATCAATTGTTGTTATGTATATAATTTATATATATGAGTTTTATACTTTTATATATTTCAATCAGAAATTATAATCTCTCCTGAAGATGGCAGAATAGCCAAAAGCGCTTGGGGGAAACGAATAATTTATCACAGATAAATAATTTACGTAGTAGCGGAGATTTGCCGGTTGAAAAACAAACTTTAATGAATTGACTTACTGTGAGTTTCTATCATTATGTGAACTGGATTTGAACTAAACGACTGGATTAATCGAATGAATATTGCCCAAATAATAAAATAAAATTTACGTTAAATATAATCTATACTATTTGATAAAAAAGTTAAGGGTTTTTACCTGTATGGTTTTACCAAATTTTACTAATGTTCTTGGCATAAACGAGAAGGTGTTTAGATATATTTCATCACGAAGAACCAACGTATCGATTGCTTTCAAATTTTCAGGATGCATTCGTATTATATCATGGAAGGCATTAAGCCACAGATGAGGCTCTAGCTCCCTTGAAGGTTAAAATATTAAAAATATTCATTATTTCTTCGCGCCCATGGAGGGTGAAGTTGTAACGAAAAGATATTCGTTAAGGAAAAAATAATTAATCCTTTTATTTCATAATTATATTTTTGTTTTCACGTCAAAGAAATAAGTTATGAATTTTTCGTCGTCAAAGGTTGTGTGTACTTTAGTTACCGTAGCTACTATTATTTTGTTTTTTTGTAATTTGATCTCTTTTTCAGGTTTCTATAAAACCTGAATACTTTAATTGTTATTTATCAGTATTATTCTCACAGTCATGATGATAACGAACAGTGCATGAGTCCAGGGGTCGGAGCCCTCTGGGTAGACGGGAATGGCGACCGAAGCGAGATCTGCGGGTGTCCAAGACGCCGTTCCCCTGCAACACGGGAATGGCGAGCGAAGGTATCTCTGCGGCTCTGGGATAGAATCGTAGCCCCGGGAGGCCTCGAACACAATATTTTTAAATTCACGAGGAAGCCCCGTGAAAACACGATATATCAACCAAATAAGATATTTTCTTTTTGAAATATCTTATTTACTCTAAAATTACTCTAAAATTTTCTTATTATTATTATTCCTGAAGAGAATGATGTAAAAACAATTGAAAACAACTCGTTTATTAAAATATAATATTTTTTTTTAGTTTTGTACATCAAATTGTAAAAGATTTTACATTATGAAAGAAGTATTTAAACATAATTAAAATCTAGTGAACAATTTTTTAAATTTAAATAATTTAAAGACAACTACATGGTAAAACCATAATTACTTTATAAGTAAATAATAATTAAATTAGCCTTTTTACAAAAAATTTAATTTACTAAGATTGAAAAGAATTTAATTTGAAGAGAAATAATGAAATAAAATAGGTTAGTAATATTAACAAAACTGTACACTACATGTCAATGCACTTTAGGTGTATGTATGTGAGAGCGCGTGCATCCGTTAACGAGTATACAGATTATATTATAGGATTAACATTTTACGCTGTAATAACAAACTCGATTTTATCTTGTTATTTCATTTGCTTAATACATTTTAATCTGTTTAAAAGGTGTGAAATGTTAAATGAATTAATAGTTTGTAAAGACTGTAGTGTTGATTAAAACATTTGTACTACATAAAACTTAATCAAGAATATTAGCATTATTTTGATTATCGGATGTTCATGATTCTCTTAAAAATATTTTCATCTCCATTTATGTTTAGTAGAAATCATTTAAAAACAATAATTTTTGAATTTACGCTATCACAAAACAAGTTACAACCAAATTCAATCGATAAAAACCAATAAAGTTATGTTGGATTAAAAAAGCTTACAATAAAATTGTAATTCTCTTACTTTCCTGCCATTGGTTATTTATTTATTCTTATAAAGTGGAAAAATAATGATAAGTGAAAAAATGGTACCTAAGATATCTTTTTCGGGTAGCAGGTAAATGATGTTTTATTTTTAAAATATAATTTTACTAATTTTGAATTAAAAGCCAAAAGAGTTTAAAAATTAAAAAAAGAATCGGTATTTTTTCTGCTCTTGAATTCTAAAATCATCTTCCAAGAAGTTTTTTTTTTGTTTTTCTACGTTTATTATGCTAAATTAATGAACATAATAAAATATTCCATTAAATAATGCATCGACAATAAAAAGTTACTTAAGATTTATTTCTTAGGGGTGGGAGTGAATTATGATAAAATTGTTATGTAATATTATCATTATTAAAAATTTAAATAAATAAAAAAAAATTAAAGAATTTAAAAAAAAATCGATATTTTTAAACGTTGATAGTATCCCCTAAAAATAAGATGTATGAGAAAAGTCATTGCATGAATAATAAGTAAACAGATAAATAATTAATTTAAAAAAGTAATAAAATTGTATGTTAAGTAACATTTTAATCTATATAAAAACAGCAATAAATAACCGTATAAAATTATAATAAAGAATATTTCTAAATGTTATAAATCAAATAAATATTTTATTAACTTTATATAGTAAAAAAAATCCCTTTAGGCACGCCGGAGGTAGATTTCACCATCGTAAAGTTAAGAAACACTTCAAATTTTCTCAATACGACAATGGTTGCATCTGAAAAATGTTTCACATGTTTAGCATACGACAAGCCCCATCTTCTTACAATTCCAGCAATATTTTGATCATCCCTTGCCGTAAGGGTTGGTCATATCAAAACTTGTTTCAGTCAAAAGTTTTAGGTAATGTTATGAGGACTAACGACCACTTTAAACCGATTCGATACTGTGCCTATTGAGGGAACTATGATATTTTATGTCTTCGAAACCTCATTTTTCACCACCTGGGCCAATAAATTGGTTGGTGATTTCAAACAACTTTACTGAGATAATTTTTAGGCCAAAACTACTATCCAAAGAATAGTAGTAACTTTAAACGAATTCGATATTTGACTTAAAAGTAAAGTTATAGTAACTTTTTTTTTCGAAAAAGCCCCTTCATTTCCACCCTCATGGTCTGATTTTGCCCATTAACCAACTCGACAGGAGATTATGGATCGTTATATTTTATATATAAATTTGAAAGTGATTGGCGCAAAATTACGACAGTTATCCTGTTCACAAGAAAGTGAAATATATATACTGGTGCTAAGTAGGAGATAAAAACATTTCTACCTTAAAGTCAAGAAAAACTTCAAAATTTTCTCAATACGACAATGGTTGCATGTAAAAAAAGTTTCATGTTTACCATACGACAAACCCCATCTTTTTACAATTCCAGCAATATGAGGGTGGAAATGAATGGGCTTTTTAGAAAAAAACAAAATATTGCTATAACTTTACTATTAAGTAAAATATCTAATTCGTTTAAAGTTATTACTGTTCTTTGGATAAGGGCCTAAAACTTATTTCAGTAAAGTTGTTTGATATCACCAACCAATTTACTGACCCAGTTGGTGGATATATATATATATATATATATATATACACACATATTTTGAACTGACTGTGGTTTTGGAGTCTGCGGGATGTGAAACGCGAAGATATTTCGGAATTTTCCGGAAGTCGAATCATGGTACCCATTACAATAGGTAGCTTTCTTATTAAATCTACGTTAAAGCGCAAAACAAAGTTATAATACTTTACTGGCATTGCTTTTTTATTTTTATCTAGAGGAAAAATAATATATGAAAAAAGTTACCTAAGATTTCTTCTTTTGGGGTTGGATGAAGTTTTATTATAAAATTATCATTAATGTTTAAACAAAAAAAAATTTTTAATTCATAGAGCCAGTATTTTATTATAATTTCTTCTATCCCACCTCCAAAATCACCCTTCCAAGAAATATTTTTGGTTTTTCTACGTTTACTGAACGTAAAAAAACCTACACTGAAAAATGTACAACCAATAAAAAATTGCCTAAGATTTCTTTTTCGGTGGGAGGGGGAGAATTATGATGAAATTTTATTATAATTTTGTTATTGAAAGTTTATTAATAAACCAAAAAAGTTGGGAAAAATTGAAAATCGATATTTTTAAACTTTAATCAGATTCCCCACCTATATTGACCCCTAATTATTGTTTTGGCTCACTTACACTAACACTATTCCTAGGAAGATATAAAAAAAGCAGTTAAAAAATATGCAATAAATAAAAATATCTTTTGGAAAAGATAATCTATTTTTTTCAATTTTTTTGGAAGGGGAAATATTTTTTTTTAAAAATGGTAAGCATCCCTCAATAAGGTTATATTTGCAAAATTTTTAGAAAATTGAACCGCAAAAACTATCTACCTCATTTGGTGATGTTGACCCAAATATTATTCCAACAAATTGCCCCATTTACACGAGTTATGTACAAAATTTCATCAAAATCGTTTTATCCAGTCAAAATTTCACTTCAAACACGCCAACACACGTACATTGAACCAATTTTTTGCCATCCGTGGGTCATAAAATGTTGAGAGATGCAAAAACCCAACCTAATTTTTTGACTGATTGCCATACTCTCCTTTTACTCTCCTCTTCTTGCATCATAATTATACAATTATGACGGCAGGATAATAATAATAGAATTTCCAAGTCTATTTTTATAAAAAATTTCGTTTTAAACTTGTCAACTTTAATTAATTTTTATTAAAATAACTTCACATATTTTAAACAAAAAAAAAAATTTTTAACGGATTAAGATAAGCATGTACGCATTTATTGAGCTTAATATAAAGTGGAATTATAATTACTAAATTTTGATAAGATTGACCCCAATTGAGATTTGGAGTATGATTTAAAAAAAATAGAAACTGGCAGACAGATGAAAAACAATACTGATATACGGGTATGTTTGTAAACAGTTTTTCTTACGTAGATGTTAGGAATACACTAAGTATTGTATATTCTTGTATTTCCGATATAAATTTTAACAATACATTACGCAGTATATACATTTTATTTTGTATGATATTTTTGCCTTTAACTGAAGCTCTGATTATCTCTATTTCACTGTTTGTCTACATCTATATCTGTTTGTCTACTGTACGTCTATGTCATAACTGTTTGTGAAGACAAACAGTGATGACAATTGTCTGTCAATTTGTTGGACATCAATCAAGAACAGTAAATGAATTGATCTCAGTGAAACTTAACTATATTAAATTATCTAAATCCTGTTTTAAATATGATTGAAATCTTATTATGAAATATTTTCAAGGGTATTCACTTCCTCTTTTAGGGGCCAAATTATTAAAATATTAACTTATTAGGATGTTTTTTTTTTATTTAAAAAACATTAATTTTTCAGAACTATCCAACATTTTTTTTTGTAATTTATCAACTAACAAATGGTTCTGAGGAACTATAAATAATCTTTTACGGGTTTATGGTAAATTAATCTGTAGTAGTTCAGTTTTATATGTTGAATTATTAAGCATGTTATTTCATAAAACAAGATAAATGAATTTATATAAAAATTGTTGGCATTAATTTTGATTGTAAAAAATTTACAATAGTGAAATTACATCTAAAGATTGTTTGATTGAATTTTATAGAAGAAAAATGGAAAATTTAGTAATTTTTTCACCCATTTGACTGGTTTAATGCAGCTCTCCAAGATTCCTTATCTAGTGCTAGTCGTCTCATTTCGGTATACCCCCTACATTCAACATCCCTAATAATTTGTTTTATATATTATAAACGTTGCCTGCCTGCGCAATTTTCCCTTCAACCTGTCCCTCCAATATCAAAGAGTCTATTCCAGGATGCCTTAATATGTGGCTTATAAGTCTGTCTTCTTTTAACTATATTTTTCCAAATGCTTCTTTCTTCATCAATTTGTCGCAACACCTCTTCATTTTTCACTTAATCCACCCGTCTGAATTTTAACACTCCTATAGCACCGCATTTCAAAAGCTTCTAATTTTTTCTTCTCAGTTACTCCGATCGTCCAAGTTTCACTTCCATATAAAGCTATGCTCCAAACATATACTTTCAAAAATCTTTTCCTGATATTTAAATTAATTTTTGATGTAAACAAATTATATTTTTGACTGAAAGCACGTTTCGCCTGTGCTATTCGGCATTTTATATCGCTCCTGCTTCGTGCATCTTTAGTAATTCTACTTTCCAAATAACAAAATTCTTCTACTTCCGTAATCTTTTCTCTTCCTATTTTTATATTCAGTGGTCCATCTACACATTATTTCTACTACATTTCATTACTTTCCTTTTGTTCTTGTTTATTTTCATGCGATAGTTCTTGCGTAGGACTTCATCTATGCCGTTCATTGTTTCTTCTAAATCCTTTTTACTCTCGGCTAGAATTATTATACGAGTAAAATTAACTAATTAGATAAAAAGTGAATATAATTCCTAGCATTTTTAAATTATTCTTTTTTATTATTAAGATAAGTGATAGAGATTTCCTGACAAAACAGTTGATTGTAGCTATTCGTAGCAACTACGTTATTTATTTAGCAATAATTTGATTATTTTGTACAAATAATATTAGTCATATATTGTATCAGCTGAATTATAAAATTTCATGTAACATGATAAAGTCATTAATTACAGAAAAAAAACGGCCAGGAATATACTAGGCCTATTAGGTTGTAAATTTTTATTTAAATAAAAACTTTAATACTCTATATAGGTTATATCTTTTACTAATATTTCTCAAGAAACTATAAAACAACCTTAGCTTAATATTCAATATTTGGATAAACTTTACTTTCAAAAAGAAAATATACGTGTGTATATATATATATATATATATATATATATATATACGTATATATTTTCTTTTGTATATATATTTATACAAATCCAGTGAATAGCAATTCGAAGTAAGATATATAAAGGATTTCAGGTATAGTAAATCTGAAATCCTTTTACGAAATGAAGAATATTATTTTATTCCTGTATTGAAATAGAATACTGAAATAAAAATGAGAAATTGTCATTGTATTTTTCCCAGTTATTTACAATATTTGAACACATATTTAAGTTTAAGACCTCGTGAAATAAATTACCCTTTAAGGAATAAAATTATTAACGCAAATATTAAATTAAATTGGGCTATTTGATTCTCGTGATTACTGATATTATATCAAAATAAACAAATTTATGAAATTTGAAATGAGAAAAGACTAATCAGAAGAATTTTTACGTTATTTAAAGAAAAAAAAAATCTTATATTAAACGAATCCAAATGTTGGACGAACATTTCTTTTAAAAAACAAATAAGTAGAAAAAATAAAAAACTGACGAATAATTAAAGTAAAGTACTATGTATTTACTTATAACTTAACAGTATTTACACTTTTGTGAAATTCAGAAATAAAATTCTATATATGCTCTGTTAACTTCCTAATAACTAATATTTTCTCATTTACCTTACCAAAACTGGAAGTTTTAAACTAATAGTTCTTCTTTTCTGGAAGTTAATTGGAAAGCCGAAAGAGGATGGAACATAGTTGCTGGCCTCCTTAGATTCTTCGCCCAGCGGTTGATCGGCTGAGGGAGTCTGATGCTGTTATAGATGTATAGATGGTACAGCAAACCGGGTGGCTAGGGGCCCGCCCAGGTGTTTACTTAGACGTTTTGGCATCTAACCTTGTTCAGCTAAGACATTCGAATATTCAAAGAAAAAAAATAATATCATGGGAACAAAATCATATTAAACTTTTAAAATAACTGTTACACTAACTACTGGAAGAAGAATTGGTTTGCATGGCATTTCTCTTACCACCACCCCATTAGGTCTCCTAAACCATAAGACCGAATGTCTGTGCCACAAACGGCTACTAAACCTAGAATCAGTTTAGCGACCAGTGTCCTAACTAGCTCCTAGAGCTAACCTAATTGCGTGAGCGAACATACCAGATTTGTGTTCCACCACTCGCTTGCCATATATTCTAAAATGGGTAGGCGCACTGCGTCAACTACTAAAATATATACGACATTTAATAAATTAAATTTATTTCGTCAAGACAGCAATTCACTGCCACGCCTAGGTCGTTGAATGCCAGCAAATACCTGTCAACCAATATTAAAGCGCTTGGAGCTTTAATTGACTGATGGCCAGCCATAACTCTCGGATAGCTTACCTCGCTGCTTCCCACAGCAGCGAGGTAGGAGTCTTTCGCTTAAATAAAAATATTGATGTCGGTTGAACAGAGCAACGTTGTCAAGGAACACCCACACGGTCCGCCAATGCGGCTCACGACACATTGACTCGTCACTTATGAGTTGCCAATTTTCCCCTTGACTTCTAAGTTCAAGGGTAGCCTGAGTTCTGGTTCCCCCAAGAGCTGGGCAGTCGAACACCATATGTCCGTTCGACTGGACCTCCCCGCAGACGCACAGCTCATCAACTGCCAGGCGGAACCGAAACAGATATTGGTTCAAGTTTGCGTAGTTGGAGAGCACCTGGGCATCCGGGAGAGGCATACCATCCCCCCAACTGGACTTATTCCTCTAAAAATTTATAATTAAAATATGGATTGATACTCCTTAGACAATGCACTGATTTTTTTGTAGTTACTGTATGCCGCAGGACATACAAAATAATAAAATGTATATTTTTTTTATTTATAAAAGATGATAATTTGTTTTACTCAAGTTGCGTAGAATGAGAAATTATGACTTGAAGGAAAAATTACCGTTAATCAATTTTTATACACTTATTTCTAGTGTAAAATGATATTCGATACTAAAACCTATTTGAATATACAACATCCAACAAGATACATATGAATTGTCTAACAACCAGAAACTTGAGCAATTTAAAGAGAAAACAGTCAGGAAAATATTTAGCATGTTACGAGAGCAAGTGTATTTTATTAAGTTCTCAAAATAAGTACAGTTAAAATAGATATAATTATCAAATTATCAGTTCCTAATTCTTTATCACTTAACCGCCTGGATACAGTTCAAGTAATTTTATAAGGTTAAATAAATTGATTTTTTAGGATTAAGGTATTGATTGGATTGATAAAATTTACCATTATTGTAAATACTTAGTTATTAATGTCATTATAATCATATGATTCAGTATTGCTATCATATTATATATATTTTTCATCTCATCTCATATGAACCTATGTTACTTCAGTTCAAATATTTTCTGCTAGAATGATCTAAATCAATGACTACAGTTTGAGAAACATTTTAGTTATTTAATTATATCTCGATTATTGCTTAAAATTTCATTAACATTCACCACAATTTCAAAAATATTCATTCTAAATCGTATATTAGTGAGATCATAGTTTTTATTTTGAATGCTTTATTAATTATATTTATTTATTGTTTACTGTTATTTAACAGATTGTAATATTTTAATTTTTAATAATAATTAAGACATACCTAGAATAAAAATTATTTTAAAAATCAAGAAAAATGTGTTTTGTGTTAGTGTACAGTACGATAAATAATAAAGAAAGGATAATACAGATTCCTTAACAAGTGAGTACTTTATGAAATGTATGTTACACCACCAGGAAAAAACAAAAAAATGTTTAGCATAGACAAAATGTGCTATCAGTGTGAAGAAGGTTGACAATTATTTATAATTAAATTAATTATATTTAAATTAAAAATTGGCAATTATTTATAAAGTAAATATTTTGATATATTACATTTACTTGTAGCGTAGTGACTATATATATTTTGGACTACTTCTCGATAAAAATGGTTACATGTATTTATTACTTTACACTATACATTTTTATTACAGATGACGCACATGCAGCACCTGATATGTAGTAATCACTAATCAATCTTGTTTTCTGTTAAAATAATGTTTGTCACTACACAAATTGCTATTGTGGTAGGCAGAGAATTTTCAATTTTAGTGATGGATGTCAGTTTGCTAGTGATTTTAATGTACGACAGAATATTTCGACTCTATCTAGGAAGCAACATTCTGACCCCTTCCTTCATAGGGAAAGACACACGCCTTGAGACGATTCCGGTCGTCATAACATTCCCTCTGCCCCTAGAGCCCTCAGCCACGGCCGGATGGCCCTGAGCCATCTAGTAAAGCCAGATGAACTTTGCCGATCTTCGATAAAGCCCTGATGGGCTTTACCGGAGATCGTCTTTTAGATACTGTAAACTTGACAACACAACACAGTCATCAGTTTGGCCCGTACCAGGATGCCACCGATGGTATTGCCTCGGCAGACAGTTCCATCAGTGTATGTACAGAACCTACTATCCACTTAGTATGGTCCACTTAGTATCCACTAACACCAAAGGTCACATAAAAACTCTTCCTACATCTAACTTCAATTAGACTATGCACTCACATCATTACTTGATTGCGTCTTTAAACACCAAAAATACTATTCTGATAACAACAAAACGAAGTGTTAATCGCAACAACGACAATTTTGTCCTAAAATTCAATCTACTCAAATCCTTGATTTAATTACAAATCAAGAAACATAGTTACAGATTTAATAAACCTCTGATGAAAATATACCCTATTTCTCTCTTCACTGGTCCGCTTTCGGGAGCGAGGTCAATGCCTACACCCTCCCACACTGCAGCTCCATCACAGAGTTCTCCATACATCCATTCTCATCCTAACAGCGAATATCTCAGCTAACCGGGGCTAGATGCCAAAACGCCTACCTTGCCGAAGTAAGCACTCAGACGGGCCCCTAGCTTAATGGGTTGCTATTCTATCTATACATCTATAATCGCTATTATAATTATAATCGGTATTCAATTAATTTGCAGATCAAAAACATAATTGATCCTTGCAAGCTCTCTAGATCCTTTGGTACCTGGGGTAGACATATAAGACACGGTCCAACACTGCGGACCCAACCCTGGATTAATCAAACCAATTCTGGCCAGCCTATCTAAGCACCATGTCAAGAAAGAAACTGCGTAATATGCCGTTTGGAGGAAAATCCACCTAATTTACCTACATACTTCTCACATCAGGAAAAATACCACCCATATAACGGCCATCGGACGATTCAATCCACCTGACCTGCCGTAAATGGAAACTTTGGTCGTCTATTACTGTTATGTTACCCGTAGGTAAGGTGGCCTATATTAGTATTATAACGTAAATGGCGTTCAATCGTAAGGTATAGAAGGCAGTAGGAAAAATTGCGCATATTTAACTGAATAACAAGGGCTGTTCGTTATTCTAGAGAGTAGCCGTGCTATTTTAAAGATTAGCAGCTTCAACCACTTAATTTTGACTTTAGATTTTATAAATTTTGAATTTTCAAATTTAAAAAATGAAAAAAAAAAAATTATTATAAAATGATATTTTTAATGAAAATTTTATGATAGGATCTATCCACTTAATCTAGAAAAAAATATCGCCTGATTAAAATGAAAGAAGTTGTTATGATTTTTATAAGTATTATTGAGTCTTATTTCGAAAGCGGACATTTTTCCTACACTGCTATTGGTAGGTACAAAATAAGTCCTGCGTATGTTCAACGTTGTGGAGGCTAAAACAACAAAGGCTAAAACAACAAAACAAGGCGATAGTTTGAAAAAATTAATTAAAGGGGTCTGTGTTGATGTTACGTTGTCACCATATTAAGTCGATTAATTAAACCCACCGGGTTAGTCTAGTGGTGAACGCGTCTTCCCAAATCAGCTAATTTGGAAGTCGAGAGTTCCAGCGTTCGAGTCCTAGTAAAGCCAGCTTTTTGACACGGACTTGAATACTAGATCGTGGATACCGGTGTTCTTTGGTGGTTGGGTTTCAATTAATTAACCATTAATTAACCATACAACTCAGGTATGGTCGAATTGAGAATGTACAAGACTACACTTCATTCACACTCATACATATCATCCTCACTCATCCTCTGAAGTATTATCTAAACGGTAGTTACCGGAGACTAAACAGGAAAAAAAAAGAAAAAAAAAGTCGATTAATTAGGAGTGTAACGTAGATCTCGAATAACCACAGTCTTGTGGTTCCATCTTTTCGCTGCTACTCATAAACTCTCCACTACTATGTTTGTACGCGTCCCGATAATTGGATCTTTAACGTTAATCAGGTGATTAACAGTTTCATGTGGTAAAATTTTAATCTTATAGATCAGATATTTCATCGTAATTTCACCAAAGGTCAGAAATTATTTTCGTCCGCAGTTTAATATATTTATAACATTTAGATACGTCTTTCTTTGGATCGAGGACCGCTTATACGGAACATTACTTTTTGTTTCTCTGTAAATTCTTAAAAACACCCTTTACTGACGGTAAACTATCCCTTCATTGATTTTCCCCTTATAAAAGCGATTCATCCATTTCTACGTTCAGACTATACCCCCCACCTCACAGTTATTACTGAGTTACAGAGTAACATGTCCCCCTACACACCTTCCTTACAAAAGTTTTCCAATCACTTACAGCAGCAATATCTGAATCAAATTTTTCGTTATAAAACTTAAGCTGGTATAAACATTAACTTCCAATTTCAGTTTACTCGATCGCAGCCACATGCCGCTCCTTAAACGAACAAAATTGCGACAGCTTGGATTTGCACAACGCCATTTAACTTCCCTGTTCTTAAGGAAATACATTTCATTACCTTGTACGCAAAACCTAGGATATCGTAAAATTCTTTTGGCTTGTAAAAATGAACAGGCGTATTGTTTATCTGGAATGTAATGGATAAGTCAATCAAATCCACGAGTATGAAAATAACGAATACCGACAAGTCCAGCAAACACACGCATACACGATTAAATTAACAATTGACCAGGCCGACTAGTCACACAGTCAGTGATATAATTATGATAAAATAAGACAGGTTAAAATATAATTAATTATTATAACAGCAGATAAGATAAACATTAGAAATTTAATTTGTTATATAATTGTTGTCATCCGTTCAGTCGTGTCCAACCCTCTATAGACAAGTTTACTCCATCCGTTTCTGTCATTGAGTGCTTCTTTCAGTCAGTGACAAAATTTCCCTAAAAAAAAAGTTTTTCTACTTTTTTTTTAACGATATATGACGAATCGTTCGTATATCAACATAACCTAACCAAAAATAACATTCGCTCACTTTTCTCGCTAACCTCGTCTAATTAATTTTAAGTATACAAGTTTTATACAACAATAATGCAATCTTAATGATGACTTATAAAGTTTGTTGAATTCTGATTTATGTGAATGAATTTCAATGGCGTCACCGACAGAAGGATGAGGAAGATTTGTTGAATTTGATACTTCAACATATTAGTGAGTTTCATCCTGTAGTATAATTATTGTTTAATAAAATAAATATTGTATTGTGTCACAAAATTAATTCTTATGATTTATAGTTATAATTTAAAATATACTATATGAAATTTTACTTTTCCGTCTAGATAGCGCAATCGGTCCACTTTGGGCACATGCGGTTTACACCGGATCTTCACGTTTTGACATCTAAGGAAGCGAAAAAAAATCTGGATGGAAATTTTCCGGATGTTAATGTTGGTATGTACGTGTGTTCGGTTTTGGCCTCTAAATATCCTTGTATATCCAGAACTACTGCACCATTTTTGAACAAACTTCATCAGATTACTTATATGTATAAGGCACTGATGCCATTTAATTTTCAACTTGATGGTCAACGGGGTTAGGCTTAGAGCAAGGTCGCTCTCAGTATCTTCAGATTTTTCCTTAAGCTCATTTGTCAACAATTAAAAAATAACAATATTTACAAAAAATTGTTGTAAAATCTCACCCCCCCCCCCAAAAAAAAAATTGTGACTTCACAGTTGAGCGGTAGAATTAAATAAATGAATAATATTTAACGACTAAAAAAGTAACTAAGACTGGCTGGGTCTAGAATCCGATCGCCTGGTTAACTCGGTACCTGGTGCGTTAAGCCTCGCAGCTACACCAGTTCACCGACCGTACAAGCGAAATTTGTTCTATATAAGTTGCGAATTTACATTAGTTTAGTTAGTGTCGACCGTCGCCAGTAGTACCGCCACACTCCCGCGAATAAAATACGGTTTGAAGGCGCGTGACGGGAAATTCCTATTACTGTATTTTCAGCTTTTTAATTATAGCATTTATTTTAATTTTAATTATAAAGCTTCTCTAAAATAATTTTATTTCATCATTAAATTCATGCACTTTTAATAAATTATGATATTACAGGTATATATCGTTAAAAAAAAATAGAAAAGATTGGAGGTGGAAATTCCCGATGAGCACCCCCATATTTTTTACCGAGAGTAAAAAATGAAAATAAAATTATTAAAAAGAAATACAAATGAACATTTGAAATCAAAAGGTAGAATTTTCCTTTTATTCTTATGAAAAATAAAATGCCGTACAGCAAACTGATGCTAAGTTATAATTTTATTTACTTTTTCTAAGGTGCATTGAACGAAATGAAGATCAGAAATGATTTTACTTTGATTGAGTAGGAAATTTTAAGAATAGACACATTTACATTGAAAGATATAGTGATGTTATTAATTTAAGTATAAAATGGCTGGTTTACTTAATTTTTTTCCAGACAGTTGTAATAAAATACATATTAGATAATTCGAAAAAAAATCTTCTATCATATAAAATCTTCTTTATATATATAAAAGGAATTTTTGTGCGAGTCTGTGCGTGTGTGTGTTTAATAATCGTTATATCAATTTTCATCATTCAAAAAAAAATATTTTTACACAAGAGGTAATCAATTTTGGATGTCTAATAATCAATCCCATTCCGAGACGCCGCCCGCCCAGAGGGCGCGCCATAGGCATGCCTCTGCAGCTAGTACCATATACATAAAATGAATGTTTGTTTGTTTGTCTCCTATGCGTTTCTAAACCATTCCTCCGAATGCGATGAAACTTTGGTGTTTTTGCGCAGGTCTGCGAAGATTTCTGAATTAGTTTGGACCCGTTAGGTGGTAGCGTTGGGGTCGAGATATTTCGAAAAGTTGTATTTATGATCCGATTTTGCTCATATTCAGCATATATATTAGTTATGTTAGTTATATGTTTATTTTTATTATTATTTTAATTTTTTGTCTGAAATTTTTTTTTGGTTTCAGTCATTTGACTGGTTTGATGATGCTATCCAAGATTCCCTATGTAGTGCTAGTCGTTTCATTTCAGTATACCCTCTACATCCTACATCTCTAACAATTTGTTTTACGTATTCCAAACGTGGCCTGCCTACACAATTTTTTCCTTCTACCTGTCCTTCCAATATTAAAGCGACTATTCCAGGATTCCTTAGTATGTGGCCTATAAGTCTGTCTCTTCTTTTAACTATATTTTTCCAAACGCTTCTTTCTTCATCTATTTGTCGCAATACCTCTTCATTTGTCACTCTATCCACCCATCTGATTTTTAACATTCTCCTATAGCACCGCATTGTCTGAAATTTATATTTTTTGTTTTTCATTTTTTGCTATTTTTTTTTTTTTTTTAGAAACATTTTTGAAAAAACTATATTCGCTAGGTGACGGCGGTGTCGAGATATTTACGAAACAAACAAATATACAAACACAGACTTTCTTCTTCTATATATATAAAAGGCAATGATCGTATGTGTATCCTCTGTAGACTAAAAAACTACTAGACCATTTTATCCGCGGGATTTTGCAAAATGGTTTCCGCGTTGTCCGGAGTACGTTTAAAGCTACTGAAATCCTCGATCTGATCGGTAGAATGAAAGTTAGGGGTATTTTGAACCGACTACTGTGTTTAGAGAATAGTTAGAATTAAATCCGATAGGTAATGCTGTTTTGACAATTGGATTTATTTACATTCTGACCTTTATGAAGTGAAAAGTTAAAATTTGTGAAGTTCCGTAATGTTAAGTTTTTTAATGTATTATCAAACTTTCAATTGTGTTCGTTTAATCTATATACTCAAATCTAGCAATAGCGAAGTATTACCGGGTCTGCTAGTATTAAATTTTTTTTAATCCAGTTTTGTACATCAGAATAAAATTTTATTTGTATATTTACATAAACTGAGAGCGTTGAAAAAATTAATGAAATTTGTTTAATATATTTAATTCCATTTATATATAAATATGTCATGTTTTATCGCATTTAAAGCCACGGTAAAAGCTAATTCTATAATTGTACGCGTATAATAATCCTGTTTAATGTGCAATTAATATATTCCTTTTCGAAGGATTAAATTATATTTCTATGAAATGATTATTTATTACAATTTTTTTAACTCTTAAAAGGTTTTTAAAAAGATTAAATAGACAGAAAAATTTTAAAGTGGGTTAAATTTTCCAAAAAAATTGTTTGTATTCATATGCTCATCTAATCAACTTCGGTAAATATCTCTAAAAACTATTTATATGCCATTATTGAATTTCAAACATTTCTATTGAGATATAATACTTTTTCTGTAGTTATCTTCAATAAAATTACAAAACCAAAAGTATCAAAAAACAGCTATCACATTTTAGTACATAATTAAATATTTAATTGGAATTGTCTAGTTTTGTTAATATTACTTTACTTTAATAAACACTCTCCAAAAAATTTAATGATTATACTTATCTGGTATATATAATATTATATGAAATGTTTCATTACATTAAAAATTTGATGTGATGTCAAAGGGTATAAAGTTTTTACGTACTAAAAAAAAAATTTTGGACTGTATTATTTTAAAAGTTATTTATAGATGCATGTACAAATAGATAAAACTGAATAAGATAGTAATTTTAAAAAGCTTTTTTTTTATAATTTTACGGTTTGATATTGAGGTCATAACTTTCTACTAAAAATATTTGTATTTTTTTCCTAACCCATTCGCAAAAGTAAACATTTCACCTCTACCTTGACACAAGTACATTTTCTGTGTTTGACAGTACGCCTGCAGGAAATGGCATTTTGTTTAACTACTACACTGGATTAAAAAAAAATAGTATAAAAAATATTTGGTTTTATTTTAACTAAAAATATAGCGAGCGTAGGAAAAATATTTCATGAAATTTCTACATATAATTCTAATATATATATATATACTCATTACTGCATCATCATTTTAACTGGGCCTATATCAGTTACCATCCATATACCTACAGTTAATAACTTAATTACGGTGAAATTGTAGCTGTTTGTGAGGGAACTGAGAGAAAGGTTTATAGTTCAGTCGGATAAATAATACACAATGTCACATACTTCCAGGGATTAACCCCCCCTCATTTAATACTAGAACCTTCGTTAACTTCTGAAGGAAAATCAATTTTATTAGAGCACATATTATGTATGGCTAAAAATGAAATATTGTTGATTAGTAGTTTGCTCCATCTATCCTGGGTAAAATTCCCTAATCTCTCAAGGAATTGTGGGCGGGTTAGTTGATCGGTCTACCCACCGGGTTGGTCTAGTCGTGAACTCGTCATCGCAAATCAGCTGATTTCGAAGTCGGAAGTTCTAAGGTTCAAATCCTAGTAAAGGAAGTTACTTTTATACGGATTTGAATATTAGATTGTGGATACCGCCGGCTTCCGTGGCGCGAGTGGTAGCGTCTCGGCCTTTCGTCTGGAGGTCTCGGATTCGAACCCCGGTTGGCATGGCATTTTTTAACGCTACAAAATTACCATTTCATCTCATCTTCTAAAGTAATATCTAACTGTGGTACTACAGGCAAGAAAAAAAAGATCGTGGATACCGGTATTCTTTTGCAGTTGGGTTTCAATTAACCACATATCTCAGGAATGGTCGACCTGAGACTATATAAGACTACACTTCATTTACATTCACACATATCATCCTCAGTCATCCGCTAAAGTAATATCATACGGTGGTTCCAGGGGAAAAACTGAAAAAAAAGAAAAAAATTGACCGGTCTCTGGAAGATCTTAAAATTACTCTCTGGCTCGTCTTAGCTCGTGCTGCATTTAGTTTTACATCAACAACTTTTTCCGGCATCTTCCTATTCGTGTCATCCTTGTCCCACTATTTTTGATTTTGGAAAATTTAGATTACACCCGTGTATGCCCATTATTAGGATGTCGGATTCTGTAAAGATAACGGGTTCCTTTATTATGATCTGATGGAGATAGCTCCCTATGTATGTTTCTGGGATTTTTTTTTCGATCAATGGCTCTACAGTAAGCTTAATTTATGAGGCAATGATAAGGTAAAATTTTAATGTTACCTAAATATAATTATAAAAAGAGACTATTTTTACCCTGGTAGAATTTTTTATTTTGGAAATCTATATACTTCTGTAACCGGGTGATTTCAAATTGCACGACAGTCTCTCAGGAAATGATTCCCTAGACAGAATAAGAAAAACGTTCATATAAGCATAGGTTAGAAAACAGTTCGTCAGCGAGTTAGGCTCGCTGACGGTAAAACACGAAATTTTTTGTCGAAAAGTAACTGTTTTAGGTTTGGGATAAAATAACTTTGTTAATTTATTAAGTTAATTTTGTAGATAATGTAATTATGAGAAAAATTATGTAAATAACTTTTATTAAAATTAAATATAAATTTGAGAAGTTCAACTTTAATTAGAGACGAAAATTTAAGTGAATACATCAGAAATATAAATATATTAGAGCTCCATAACAGTATAATTCATTCAAAAATTCATAAAATAAAAATTTGATGTGGACATCACATTCATTCTTGAACGCCTATTAAATTATATTGACACATTTTTCTGCTACAGTTCATTTAAACTTATTTCGAAAGTGAGATACGACCCTCAAATTCTTTAATTAAGTGGACAGTTACACAATTGATGAAATAGTAGTTTTTATTAACATCAAATATTTATACAATTATTAATTCAACAATCTTACATGAAATATCAAGATAGAGTATAAGTTCCTTTATTACTCGTATTACTAGATCTGTATTACTCGTACTTCGTGAGTTGCTGATTGACAAAGGTTTTAGATTTCTGGTTTGTCGTATAAATAAAAGTTAATTAAACTATTCCGTTTAATAAACTCCTGTAGACTGGTTACAAATGTTACGGTGTAAAATATTCAGTTTTTGTTGGATTATTTTGTGAATAATAAAAAATGAAAAAGAAACAATCATGCAGGAGAAATAAAGATAATATGAAGAATTATATTTCAAAATAACGACAAGAAGATGAATATGAAGAGACATAAAATGTTAAGAACAACGAAAGAATAAAAAAACTAAGAGAAAATTATAAATATAAAGAGGAGGAAAATGTTAAATCCAAAGAAAGAATAAAAAGATTAAGTGAGGATGATGAATATAAACAGAGTGAAAATTTGAAAACTAGAGAATGTGTATACAATTAAATATCAGAAGAATTATATCATACCAAACAGCGATTAAGAGATTGGCAACAAAAACATAATAAATGAAATGATGAACTCCGACTTAGGAACAATATTGTCCAACAATATCAACGGGAGTAATGAACTAAAAGATAAGAATTTTTTGCAATTTATTAAAGATCGGTGATTATATGCCTCAGTGTTATGTTGTTCTTGTAAGGGTCTACTTTTCAGTTACTCTGTAGTTAACTTTATTGTACATAAAATTAAACAGAAATCAAGAATAA
Source organism: Lycorma delicatula (assembly GCF_047948215.1). Taxonomy (NCBI): domain Eukaryota; kingdom Metazoa; phylum Arthropoda; class Insecta; order Hemiptera; family Fulgoridae; genus Lycorma; species Lycorma delicatula. The sequence goes on from NC_134462.1 coordinate 127,483,809, forward strand.
TTAAATAGAATTAAACTAGAAATTCCAAAAATAATACGATTGTAAATTATTTTCAATTAAAATTAAATAATCAGATGTTTCAGCAAATCTATTACATATACACATATGTCTCTTAAATTACATATACACATTTTTAAAAGTACGTAAAATTTTATTTAACTAATAACTAATAAATTTTTATTGTTATTATTGAATTATTATTTATTGTAATTTTTTTTACAATCACGGGTTAATTATTCTTAATAAATCAATATATTTATTTATTTTTTTTAAATGTTAAAAAAATTAATTTAAACAAACAATTAAAACAGTAAAAAAAGGAGATGAAATCTGAATCGAACCGATGTGCCTTTCTCTTATAGATATAAATATTTCATTAATTAAAATTTCATTTGGAAATAACTGTGGAACCATTGAAAATAAGTACCACTTATGATATATATATCGTTGAAAAGCTCTCAATGAAGGCTTATTAGTGCAGTTCTTTTTTGAACACTTTTGGTTCAGTCGATTGTAATCAAACAGGAAGGTGCACAACTACATATTACAACAGTCCTAAATCCAAACTTTCCACATCCTACGGCTAATTGTTTTTTAATTACGCAAGATACGTACGTACAGACGTCACGCCGAACTATTCAAAATGGATTCAGGGATGCTCAGAATTGATATTACCGTTGAAATTTGAAAACCGAAATTTTTCGCGATCACAATACTTCCTTTACTTCGTACAAGGAAGTAAAAATATGTATTTAAGTATGTAAAAATATTATAGAAATATCATGAAATATTAGCAAAAATACATTGAAGATGTAAAAACAGGTATTACTAAAAACAGGTATTTAAATTGATTATTAAATCACATTTAAAATTTGAATTTCTTAGAAATATTTAGAAATAATGAGGTTCCAAACAACAAGAAAGAATTTATTACGTGTAAAGTGAAAAAATTAAATAAATAAACATGGTTTAAGATAATAAATTTTTACATGATTCTTCCTCTCTCAAATATGCTATCAGGAATCAAGTAATTTTCTTAACTTTTTACTCCCTTGTACTAAGTAAAGGAAGTATTGTGATCGCGAAAAAATTCAGATTTCAACGGAAATTTCCATTTTGACCATCCCTGAATTCATTTTAACTACCTTAGGCGTGACGTGCGTACGTACGTACGTATCTCGCATAACTCAAAAACGATTAGCCGTAGTATGTTGAAATTTTGGATTTAGGACTGTTGTAATATCTAGTTGTGTATCTCCCCTTTTGATTGCAATCGACTGAACCAAAAGTGTTGAAAAAAGCTCAAAATTCACACAAGTTTGGATTTTGGGCTTTTTCTTAACTGCAGTAATAAGCTTTCATTGAGAACTTTTCAATTATATATGATTAGCGGTACTTATTTTCATCGGTTCCAGAGTTATAGCCAAATGAAATTTTAATTAATGAAATATCTGGATCTTATAAGGGGAAGGCACACGGTTCGAATCAGACTTCATTCCTTTTTTTTAACATTTTTTTTTTTAGATTTAAATATATTGATTTATTAAGAATTATTAACCTCTGATAGTAAGAAAAAAATTACTATAAATAATAATTTAATAATAACAATAAAAAAAATATGAAAAATTATCTAAGTTATTAATGAAATAAAATATGTACTTTTAAAAATGTGTATATGTAATTTAATAGGCGTACATGAAAGTCATATGGTGTCCACTTCAAATTTTTTATTTCTCGTAAATATTTATTTAATTTTTCTTGTATTGATGTATAGATGGTTGTGCTAAACATATCCTCTATAACAGCTGATGATTTATTTATACTCATTTCATTTACGGGGTAAAAACCACGGAAAAAAGTTAAAATATCGATAAATATTTTAATAAAAATGTATTAAATTTTTATTAAGACTATATTTGTTATTCATTTTTTCAAATAAAATAACATTATTCTTCCAAAACAATTGAAAATTTTTTAAAAAATTTTTTTGTTTTATTAAATTATTTAATATTATTTATTAATTTATATAGTTATTTTTTTTTTTTATTGATTTGCTTAAAACGACAAAGATTGTTGTTATACATTTATGAATCAACTCAGGAATTAATAAAATTACTAATTTTTTCTTGTTTCTATTAAAAATTATATTTTATGTAATAAATATAGATTTAAAGATTCTCATTTATTTAATTTTGACTTTAAAAGGTCATTCGAAATTAAAAATATTGATAAATAATACCTTGACTTTATTTTAACCTAGTTTTTGAAATCAGTATATTTCTTTTTATTTATACACTTATTATATATGTGTTGGTAAACGTGAAAATCCCTGCGTGTATACAAAAAGCAGTATTTCCAAGAAACGGAAATAACCTTTTCTTATTTATAAACTAATTAAAGGGAGTACAGACACGACGTAACGAGGCTGATATCTAGCGTAAGCTACACGTCTTTGCAGTACTGGAATATATATTATTTTTTTACAGTAAATCTCGAATAAATTTTTTTCAGTCCTTGCATGAAAACACGAAACTTATATGTTGCAAGTTTTTATGCAACTTACATGAAAACACGACATCAAGTTGTATGTCAGTAAACTATAACGGTAAAATAATAAATAATATTAATGATAATAATTATTTTCATATAAATATGTATATATAAAATTTAATTTTTAATAGAAAAAAGTAAAAATTACTAATTTAAAAAATTCCTGAATCGATGCAAAAATGGTAGTAAATTAACGTTTTTGCATCATTTAATGTGTTAAATATCACGATCAGGAGAGTGCCACGACCGGCGACTACGAATTTCTCACTAAGTACCTTCCTTCCTTTTTCCTGCTTAGCCTCCGGTAATCACCGGCAGGTATTACTTTCAGAGAATTAGGATGATATGTATGAGTAAGTGAAGTGTAGTCTTGTACAGTGTCAGGTAGACCGTTTCTGAGATGTGCGATTAATTGAAGCCCAAAGAATGCCGGTATCCACGATCAAGTATTCAAATCCATATAAAAGTCCTTTATTAGGACTTATTGCCTTTACTAGGACTTGAACGCTAGAACTCTCGACTTCAAAATCAGCTGATTTGCGAAGTCGCGTTTACCACTAGACCAACTCGGCGGGATTCACCAACTACCAAGATATAAAATTCATTACACGAAAAGCTTATTGTACCCTAGATTTGAACATGTTATATTAGACGAAGTGTACCGTTTACTTCAATTAAATAAATAAAAAATACTAATGTGAATATTATTGTAACAATACGAAGTCGCTTATTAAAAGATAAACGCAAATATGTTTAATAGTAAGTTATAAGAATACAAATGATACAGATTTACTTAGAAGATTTAAATCATATCTGTAAAATTATTGATTTTTTTTAATAATTTTTTTAAATACTCCAGACATTTCATATCTGCAGTCTGTCTATTTCATGATATTTACTTATTTTGTTTTATAAGAAATCATTTACAAGGATCCATAATTATACAGGTTCGTTTACAGTTTTCAATTTTAGGTAAGAATATGTTTGAAATTCTAAAAAAATATTTACATAATTATTTAAATACATCTAAATTAATTTTATTACTAATCATGGCCCGTTGGTACTGTTAAGTGAAAATTATTATATACCAACTATTTTTATTATTATGTCTGAGCGCTTTCGGATATTAATCCATCATCAGAATCATTTATATGTTATGCATTATATCCTTCACAAATTAATATATTAAATCCGTAACACATAAATGTTTCTGATGATGGATTAATAGCCGAAAGCGCTCGAACATAATAAAAAATTGAGTTTGTAAGTGGAAATTATTATATAATTAAATTTTATTACATCGTTAGAGAAACTGACCCAAATCGCTTCCGGTATAAACAGTGCATTTTCCGGTTTATAAATATTTTTTATATAATAATGGGTTCATGACCAGTGGTAGGCTAGGTGCGCTAATTCGTGATGTTCTCTACACGTGCACCCAGCAGTGAGTATAAAGAGATTAAACGAGTGCGCAGTTCGTTCGTCTCATCAAAATTCAGTCACCTGAAAACTAATTCAAAAAAAGTAAAATGTTGTGGGATGTTAAATAGAAACCTTTCTTTGGGAACAAACATAAATACGGTCATATAAATACACTAATATTCTTTTTACAACAGTAACACGTTTTTAAAATAAGGGTAAGTGAAAAAATGTATTGAAAAACTCATGTATAAACAAATGTGTAATTAAAAAACACGTAAAATTGATTTCCAGATCGGTGAACTAAAAATAAAACACTGCATTATTCTGATAAAATTATGGAAATAACCGGTAAAGAAAATGCATTTTAAAGATTCATGATATATGTTACCGCAGTTTATATCGTGATAATATTTATATTACTTATATTGAATACACAGTTAACTTGGCTAAAGAGACGGTTTAAAATTTGTGTTGCCAATACACTCGTATCTTACAATAATCCCGTTAATGTATGTACAAGTAGTAAACACTTTAAATGGCGATTTACCCAGTTTTATATAATGCTGTAAAATAAATGAGACATTTTGTTCATTTAAATAACACCGTAATAGTGTTAATTACACTAAGCGAATCAAATATCATTCAACACGCTTATAATCTCTTTTATTAGAAATTATAAGTTTTTAATTAATGAGGTATGAGACTTCAACTAATTATATTAAATATTCATTTAATTTTTTGGAAGTTTTAAGAACTAAAACGAATAGCAAAATGTTTTTTATCATATGTACCCTCGATAATTTTCCTTACAATGAATAGTAATCAAACCTCATTAATAATTGCCTGATAGATGACATGGTGTTGCATTATGCTTTATTTTAATTAAAATGAAGACTTTAATTCTTGTGTGTGTTCATTAATCAATTTTCTTTATGAATTTTTATATCATACTTGTATGAAAAAATGGTATAGTTTTTTTTTTTAACTCTTTTAAGCAATAATTTTTACATTCCCGGGTATAGCGATGTATACTGCTACAGCAGTATAGAGTGATAAATGGAAGAGACATAAATTGCCAAAAATGTCTAAAAAAATTGGCCTTTCTTACGTTTTGTGCCTTAAGAAGACATTTAAAAAAAAATTAACAAAAACGTAAATTTAAATAAATTGTAATCTAGGAAAAACCTTTTATTCCAGTGCTTCCAAATAAAAAAAAATCAATTTTTATCAGACGAACGTTCGTGCTTATTTGGCCTGTATTTTGTCATACTCTGGACACCTTCATCGATTTTATTCAAAATTACTAGACGGGTACAATCTTCCGGAGAAAGGAATGTATTAAACTTCAACAAAAAAACTAATGTGGACACCACATGACTTTCTTGCCCGCTATTAAATTACATATATTTTTTTTCACTTTTTTTTGTTATTGAATTATTATTTATTAATTTTTTTTACAATCAGAGGTTAATAATTAATTATTAATAAATCAATATATTTAAATTAAAAAAAAAAGTTAAGTAAAAAAGGAAATTAAGTTGGATTCGAACTGATGTGCCTTCCCCTTGTAAGACACAAATATTTCATTAATTAAACTTTTATTGGGCTATAACTCTGGAACTAATGAAAATAAGTACCGCTTATGACATATTGTTGAAAAGTTCTCAATGGGAGCTTATTACTGCAGTTAAGAAAAAGTCCAAAATCCAAGTTTCTTTGGATTTTGAGTTTTTTGGACACTTTTGGTTCATTCAATTGCAATCAAAAGAGGAGGTGCACAACTAGATAACAGTTCTAAATCCAAAATTTCAACATCCTACGGGTAACCGTTTTTAAGTTATGCGAGATACGTACGTACAGAGGTCACGCCGTATCTAGTAAAAATGGATTCAGAGATGGTCAAAATGGATATTTCCGTTGAAATTTGAAAACCGAAATTTCTCTTGATTACAATATTCAATTAAAAATTGAATAAAGAGGTAGAGGTGTTTAAGCAGAAATAAAATTTCACATCTTTTCGAGGGTACTTAAACAAAATATGTTTCTTACACAAGTTGAAGTTTTTTATCAAGATCACAAATTATCAAAATTTTTATTTGTTATTAACCCCTCACGAAAACATGTCTTCACATTTTTCTTTTATACATCCTTGTACGAAGTAAAGGAAGTATTGTGATCGCGAAAAATTTGTTTTGAGATTTCAACAATAATACCCATTTTGACGAGTTTCGGCGTGACGTCTGTATGTGCGTATGTATATCGCATAATTAAAAAACGATTAGCCGTAGGATGTTGAAATTTTGGATTTACGACTGCTGTAACATCTAGTTCTACACCTTCCCTTTTGATTGCAATCGACTGAACCAAAAATAAAATAAAAAAAACTGATTTTGAACTTTTTTCGAACTGCTCTAATATGGACTCATTGAGAGCTTTTTAATGATATATCATACATAAGTGGTCATTGGTTCACAGTTAGAGCCAAATAAAATCTTAATTAATGAAATATTTGGATCTTAAAAAGGGAAGCACATCGATTCGAACCAGACTTCATCTCCTTTTTTTTAACGTTTTTTTTAAAAATATATTGATTTTTGCGATAATTAATAATTCAATAATAGCAAAAAAAAAAAATTAAATATGAAAAAATAACAGAATTTATTAATGAAATGAAATTTTGTGTACTTTTCATTTTAAAATAATCTGTGTATGTAATTTAATAGGCTTACAAGGAACAAACTTGAATGTGGAACAATCTTGTGGAACGTGGTGTCCACATTCCACATCAGATTTTTTTCTATATCTTGTTTGAAAAAGAAAAAGGATAGTGGTTAATGAGAGTTTTTTACATTTATATTTTCTATGTCTACAAACCTTCTATTGGACCTGGTTTTATTAACACAATTGCAATTTTGAGTGCTTAACTCCATAACTAAGGCATTAACAGAGTAACGGGATTCATATTGTTTTTCTTGTTAAATTTTAAATCGAAATCATGTTGTCATATGTGTCCGACATTCCTATTTTAAAAAAATAAGTGTTATTCAATATTACGGATTCAAGATGGCGGAAAAATAATTAAAAACCCACCATAATGCCAATTTTTTTAACTATATAGAACCCCCATTTCTTTCTGCCTCCAAATACCTCTCAGATAGGCAGTATAAAGCTTTGTAAATTTATCACCTGGTATCATGAATATTTTACATCAAATATCATAACTTACTTAACATATATTCTTTTAATATTGTCGTTGGGCTTTTTTTAATTCCTTTAATTTTGTCTGATTAAATCAGTAATTCACCAGTATAGATTGACGTTAATTGATATTTAATTACTATGTAATTAATTATAATGTAATGTTTAATTAATTATGTTAGATAACACATTTACAACGTGATTATATACTTGTATTTTGTGTTTAACTTAAGCGGTTAAATGGTATTATCTTATTTATTTTACCTCGAAATTGAATTATATTCTTGATTTTTAAGTAGAAATTTTATTTATTTATTTTTTAATTTTTATTTTTTCTATCTTTAGAAAACCCGTAAATTAACAACACAAATAAAAATAAAATAGGAAGATTGAATTGAAGCAATTAACACAAAAAAAAAGTTAGATTTTACAATTAGCCCACCTAGTGTTTAGTGTTTAACTGTTTGTTGTAAATTAGTTGTTTAACATCAGATGTTTGAAGTCGGAGGTGCTGAGGTTCAAATCCTAGTAAAAGTTATTTATTTTTATATGGATTTGCATACTACACATAGACTGTAAATCGGTGTATTTGGTGGTTGGGGTTTAATTAACCACACATCTAATAATGGTCGCCCTGAGTCTACACAAGACTATACCTCATTTTCATGTCATACATATCAGACTCATCTCAGTTTCTTTGCTTTTCCCTACCCATCACTAGTTGAATAAATTGCAACGTACACATTAGGAAAATAATAACGTTTTAAAACTTTTTTTATAATTAAACAATCAGTAGATATAAAGGATTTAAATTAAATAAATATGAATAATAAAAAAAGGTAACAAAATATTAATTCACAGCAAAACAATTCACGAAATAGTACGAGAAAATTCTTACTGTATTTAAAAATTAAAATAAAAACAATTAAAAATAATTCAACTTAGCTCTGGATAATTTTATTTCATAGAAAAGAATTAATAGTTATACAATCCTTTTGTTTCCTGTTTAGCCACCGGGAATCTCCGTCAAGTATTACTTCGGAGGATGAATGAGGATAATGTATGAGTGGAAGTGAAGTGTAGTCTTGTACAGTCTCAGATCCACCATTTCTGAGATTTGTAGTTAATTGAAACCGAACCACCAAAGAACACCGACCGGTATCCACGATCTAGTATTCAAATCCGCATAAAAGTAACTGCCTTTACTAGGACTTGAAGCTTAGAACTCTCGAGTTCGAAATCAGCTGATTTGCGAAGACGCGTTCAGCACTAGACCAACCCGGTTAGTTAATAGTTATACAGTCTATACAATATAAACTGCACATCGGAGATGATGTTATTCCAGACAACACGTAGTGCCCGTTTGGGCGCATAATTTGGATATGAATAGAGCACTTGTTCAAATTTAAGGAGTGCTCAGCGCAGAACCCTAATTGTATGCATTGGTGTTTTAAAAACAACTTCCTACGAGGCTACCACCGTATGGGGAAAGGCTCTCCCAATCGATTTAGTGGTGAAAGTTCGGGCAGCCATGTGAAGATTGCTAAGAGGCCGTGAGGCCGAGGTATTTGGGTTGCGGGTTTGGGCCGGGCCAGTACCGAAAAGAAACGGTAATCACAATGCACCGGATCTAAATTTCGTTCAGTTGCCCATCTCCTACCTGCAGAAGAGGCTGCAGAGCCTCGCCATGGAAGCATGGCATCCGGTATGGGACACCACGACTAAGGGAAGATCACTGAATAAGTTTATATGAGATCTGGGAGGATGGTATGCCTTGAGTTCGTTTTTAAGGGCAACGTGTGCCCAGGTGCTCACCAACCATGTTAATTTGAACCAATATCTGTTTCGGTTCCTTCTGGCAGCTGATGAGCTGTGCGTCTGCGGAGAGGTCCAGTCAAATGAACACCTGATGTTTGACTGCCCTGCTCTTCGGGGGACGAGAGACCGGGTCACCCTGGAAATTAGAGGTCATGGGGAAAATTGGCCACTCAAAAGCGGCGAGTCAATGTGGCGAGAACCGCATTTTCGGACAAAGTGGGAGTTCCTTGATGCGGTTGCTATGTTCAACCGACATCAGCAGTTAACGTAAGGGAAAGACTCCTTTGCTGTGGGAGCTGCCCTTGAGATATATGGCTGACCACCAGCCAATTACGGATCCAAGCGCTTTAATATGGCGGGCAAGTACTTGCTGGCATTCAGCGACCTAGGTGTGGCCGGGAATTGCTGTTTTGACAAAGTAAATTTTAATTCATGGATGTTATATATATTTTTAGTAGTTCTGCGCCTACCCATTTTAGTAAATGCATGACAAGTCAGCGATTGGGACACGTAAGCCGGTGGTGTATGGCACCGCGCTTAGTCCGCTAACGCTGTTATGTAAGCTGTAGGAGCTATTTAGGACACTGATCGCTAAACTGTTCGAGGCTCAGTAGCAATTTCTGACACAGACATTTGGTCTTATGCTTTACGGCGACCGAGTGGGATGGTAGCTAGAGAAATTCCAAGCAAACCGACATTTCAGACAACACCAGAAGAGAACGTTGTGTTGACCAGTTGACACGAGTAGTGCAGTGATTTAGTTTGTATTGCATCTAACCTTTCACTTGGAACTAAGATCACCCAGAGGTAAACTGCAGAACTTTTTTTTTTAGTAAACGTTTGTTTTTTTTTTTTTTTTGTTACGAATGAGCTATGATTAACAGGTCCGGTGGAAATTGGTAGCATATGAAAAGATGACATGCCTGACCGGGATTCGACCCCGAGACCTCCGCACGAATTGCTAAGACGCTACCTACTCAGCCAAGTTCACGTTGGTGTTTATATTTACTTTTCATAAGTTCCTTTACATTTACTTGAGAATGTATTTAATATTCCAAATACTTTAAAAAAAAAAAAAGAACTCAAAGACAAAAAACAAAGATATTTTTTTACAATTATTTACTCCATGTAATACTTCTTTAATATACGAAATGCAGGTTTTTTGTTCATGAGCTTTTCTCTTTGCAATTTAATTTCAATAACCGTCTTTTACTGTACAAAACTCTACATAAAAAAAAATTTATATAAAAATTCCTTTTTTTTCTGTCTTCATTTTTTTTGTTTGTTAATTTATTAATCATGCTATTTAAAATAGATCTCCATTGATCATGTTTTTATAGGAGTTACATATATTTTTTAACATAACATATATGTTTTTTAAAAACATATTTTTTTTTTTAAATCTTTTTTCCTTCCATTAACTCTTATGATACCATCTTTCTTAACTAACCCTTGTAACGACAACACAATAATGTTGTGTCGTAGAGGTTGTCTCCAATGGCTATGTTATGTTAATAAGCTTTATAACATATTCTACACACTTTTTGTTCGTGCAATTTCTCTGTTAAAATTTTATATCTCGTTCTGCTTATCTCTTTGTTATGGAAATAATACAATACTTTAGTATATCATAACGTCATTAAAATAGTAAAAAAAAAAAAATTAAGTTCTTTTTCCTTATAAAACTGAAATACTATGTCTCCATGTTCTCACTATTGTTTTCAGTTTTCACTATTATCCAATATATTCTGAAATTTTCAAAATTCTCTTCTAATTTCTAGCAATACTGGTATATCATTAGGGAATAAAATTCTATTAGTTTATTTTTCCTTCTTATTTATAATTATAGCTTAAAAATCTTTAAGCCCGATTTTAATTCGACAGTTTGTCTATTTTTGACCAAAGCCGTTATTCTTGATGAGGTACTATCAATAGAAAAATGGATTTATCAAAATACATTGATAAAAATGGAATGAAATCATATTATAATTATACATCTGTAATTATCCATCTAATTAAATCCTACTGTAATTATATATTCAATTAGATTTAAGCTACATATATTGGACTACCCACAAGGGTGGTCTAGGGGTGAACTCATAATCGTAATAAGCCGATATCTAAATCTAGAGTTCTAAGGTTCAAATCCTAGTAAAGGCAGTTACTTTTATACAGATTTGAATACTAGATCGTGGATACCGGTGTTCTTTGGTGGTTGGGGTTCAATTAACCAAAAATCTCAGAAACGGTCGACCTGAGATTGTACAACACTACACTTCATTTACATTCATCCTCTGAAGTAATACCTTACGGTGGTTCCGGAGGCTAAACAGAAAAAGAAAGAAATATTTTGGACTACGGAACATTTTTAATACGTAATAGGTGATTGACAGTCATACTGTTTAATTATCTTAAATTTAAATATCCTAAGCCGCAAAGCTATACTTTTGAAGTATAAGCAAGTGTATTTATTTATATTTCAAGTACAAATAGGAAATAAATAATAACTCTTTGGTATCAGAATTCCAGTGTTCGATGAACCGATTAATACCTCACTATTTTACTACAGAGAATTAGATAAAAGTGCTGAAAATTTTTTTCCCGAATTCTGCATTAAAAATCACATAAATATCCTCAGGAACTTAAAAAATGTAATTAATCGAACGTAATACATCTGTCACCGTAATCTGTAAATCAAACTAAACAGATATATGGAATAATACAATCCAAACGCTCAGAAACATGTCATAAAATACCATTCAGCAAATAATATTTTTTCATTTGTATAATAAAAAAGCGTTTCAAATAGGTTTTTTATATAGTAAATTTATATCCCTTAAATTTGAAAAACATTTTAAACTATATTTTAACGAATCGTATAACACTGCAAGTAGCACATTACATAAAAGTTCATTATATAACTAGTACGTATTTTTTTGAATAATAAAAATGTACATAATGAAAAATCAAATATTTTAAAAATATCATTTTAAATTAAAATTGTAATAAATTTTATATTTATATTTTAAAAAGCATCTTCTAAATATAAAACGTAACTACAATGAAAATTTTCTCTTAAATTATTTAGAATATATTATCAAAATAAATACACAGAAATTTGAATCGATGGTTGAGAAAAATCAATACTAGCAGATCGGAGCTCCACCCCCCTCGATATAGGTCGACCCAGGCGAGTCTCTTGCCGACTCAGGGTTCTCAGGGGCGGAACCCAGGACAGCAGAACACACTTCGCTCGCCACTCCCGTCTAACTAGAAGGCTCTGTGATAATGATAATAAATAACAAATAAGATAGACTTAACAGAAACCTGAAAAAGAATCTAAATTACGTAAGACAATATAGTAGTAAGTATGATAACTTAAGTACATTGGCTTTTGACAAGTAAAACTTGTAACAAGACTTGTAGAAAATTTCATTCTGAGAAAAGTAATAAAGTTATTGAGAGTAGTAGTAACTGTAGTAACGAAAGAACACAAACTTTTGACGAGGAAAGTTTCCCAACTTCACTCCTAAGGGGGCTAGGGCCTCGATCTACGGCTTATTAAAACCTTTCCTAGATTAACATGAAAATTTTAAAGCAATCTGTCGATTGGCTCTCGCGTGATGCTGTTGCAAACGGACAGCCAGAACCCGCCGTAAACTTTCATATATATGTATATATATATTTCTTCTGTCCGTGTGTATGTGACTAATCACCTCCTAAACGGCTGGACTGATTTTGATGAAATTTTGTGTATTTACGTTTTTTTGTGTGAAATTACGTTGATTCGAGATTGGTTTAGATTCAGAATTTGATCCGATTGAAATTTTTTTTAAATTAATTAATTTATTTATGAATTGTTGTTGATATGGGATGATTAAAGTTCACAACTGGATGCGGTAGACAGCGCTGCAATCGCGTTTAGAATTGCTCGCTTATTGAGAATATTATATTAATTATTTATTGAAATAACGTTTAAAAGTGAAATTAAAAAATATACATTGTGAAAATTTGTAAGGTGTAGTATTGAGGTGAGTATTCTAATGATTTTTCATGAATTTTAATGATGTATACACGTGCATTCAATAACAATCAACTTAACCTATAAATTTAAATTGTCAGTTCTCATTTGATTCTATGCAACTTAAATATTGAACGGCTCTTTGAAAATATAAATGTAAGTTTGTAAAATAAATTATAACATTTATATTAATTATTATTTATATTAATTATTTTAATAAATATAGAGCACACAGAGCACAAGGTCGACATCGCGTGCAACAACGTCGCGCATTGACAAGTGCATCACTTCACCGCCTTGCGTTCGAATATGAGCCGGAAATAGACTACTCGTCACATGCACTAATTGTCATCGGTAATATGGCTGTCGTGCATTTAAATACAAAGGTGAATCGGCTAATCTTTGCTGCGCATCACGAAAAGTTTCACTTACACCATTGAATTCGCCGCCAGAACCATTGAAAACACTATTGAATAGAGCCACATCTCAATCGAAATTGTTTTTGCGTAAAATTCGTAAATTCAATTCTCGCTTCTAAATGACAAAAATCGTTCAGAATGAGGACGGTCGTAATTTTGAATCAACATTTAAGATTCAGGGCTAAGTGTATCATCAAATTGGTTCTTTGTTCTCAATGCCTGATGCCGATCCAAAATGTTTGCAAATCTACTTTAATGAGGAGCAACAAATTAACAGACGCTGCCGATGCAATCACATCGAGCGAGAAATAGTGGCAACTTAGGAAACATTTTTGCGTTGGCAATTGCTTCATCAGGCATTGCAGCTACCTTGCTTGATGGCGAGTGGATTGCGCATTCAGCACTCAAATTGCCATTGAACATTCACAAAAATCCAGACGCAATTTGTAACATAAAGAAGCATTCAGGCACGGCTGAAGTTTTCAGAAAATGTAAAATTATTATGTGGGATGAATGCTATGGCTCACAAGCATTCACTTGAATCTCTCGATAGAGCCCTAAAGATCTCATAGGTCGAGTTAATACGCGTACATAACTGTACGCGTGGTGGCGTCAGGTATTTTAAAAATATTTTGTTTTTTACATATTTTTTTTATCAAAACGGTCCAAACAATTTATAGCTTATTTGAAAATTTTTTTTATTTTTGGATTTACAACGGTTGAACAGGACGTCTGTCGGGTCCGCTAGTATATATATATATATGATTTAATAATATTTTATTTTATAAGGCTGGGATTTTATAAATAGACTACGTGCTTATTTATAGAATTCTATTGGGTATATACGATTTTTCTGTCGTTTTTAAGTGTATGTTTTTTTAGAAATTCTTAAAATTAAATTTTTATTGGATAATCACAAAAAATACCTAATTCATTAATTGATGAAGTTATCAAATTGGAATCGCTTGTAATGAAATTCCTCACCCAAACAAAAACACAGGCTTTATGTATAGAATGTGAAATCTGTAGATCTGTTGCAGATTTTCTTAAAAACATTCTTGATTTGTTAATGGCTGACGTTTTCCTATTCCTATTTATAAAATTAAATGCCCTTTTCAAACTATTCGCATTACTCAAACCCTCATCTAATCAATTTCCACCACTTTCGTCAGGATTTTCATTTCAGTTAAGTCGGTTCTAGCTCAGATATCAAGTTCAATCGTTTGTTTATTTACAGAAATATTATTTTTGCATTAAAATTTTATTTTAACTTATCTTTTCCTTTGAACACTTTACTTTATAAATATAAAAACAGATTTTCTCTAAACTATCTTATCGAATAATTTTCCGCCTTGGTGGTTTAATACCTCCGTTGTGTTTAAATTGTTCTACGTATTACTTTATTCCTTCGTTCATTGGAATAAATAAAATTTTGTTTTGATTACATCCCAAATTATTTCTATTATAATATTCAAACATATGCTTCATATATGTAACGTTGTTATAAATTAATTATACGTTACTGTTAAATACATGCTGCGTCTTTGGTGGCTTATTCTAGACTAACCAACAATAGGGCATTAGAAAAATTAATTTAATGAGTTATTTAATTTTTAATTGTAGGCTGGCATTCCTGATAAATTATCACTTTTTTTATTACTTGATAGCTCAGGTTGGCACCCCTAACAAAGTCTTACTTTTTTATTACTCTTATTAAATGAATTTTTCTAATGTTCTATTGTTAGTCTAGTATCAGCCATCAGAGACTCACCATGTATTTAACAGTAACGTATAATTAATTTATAAAAACGTTACATATATGAAGCATAAGTTTGAATATTATAATAAAATTTATTTGCGGTATAATCAAAAGTGAAAATTTAACAGGGATGCCAACCTGATCTAACAAGTAACAAAAAAAGTGAGAATTTAGCAGGGATGCTAACCTACATTTAAAAATTAAATAACTCGATTTTATAAGTTTTTATTTTAAGAGATTTTTTGGAAGTTGAACTTTTCAGGAGAAGCTGTTATGAATGAAAATTTAGTAACTAAACTACAGTATTTAATATGAAACCGTTGAAAATAATTTTCAAACTAACTCTTTTATTATTTAAATAAAATGTTTCTAAATTCAAAGTAAACTTATTTTATCGCTAATTAAAATATCTGTTTAATGTTTTAAACATTAATTTTATACATTATTAAGTTACTCAAAATCTCTCAATAAATCCCTTTGAAATGGTTTCTAACTTCAATAATTAGCAACATGTAACAGAAAAGTTGTTCTACTCTTTTATAAAATTTGGATTTGAAACTAAATATTTCAGATTGTTGCAACTAAAATCCTTTATCACTTTCTGAAATTCAACACCGTTTCAGTTAGTACTCAGAAAGTTATTAAATAACTACATATATATATATATATATATATATATATATATATATATATATGAGTACAGTAGTATTATTGAAGCATTAAATTATTACTCACTATGACAGAAATTTAATGTATTACCTAATTAATATTAAAGAGTCGCCTCTCATGATATTTATTTTTACCGTGCCTATTTATTCTTGAAACGAAATATTTACGTATGAAGGAATAGGTTGTTTTTTTTTTTTTAGAATTGACATCTTTGAATCTCACAGTATCACTGCAACTCAATTTTTCTCTAACTAATGATCCACGTATTTGTTTATAGACGTTCAATAATGCATCAGAAAAATATCTGGGGAAGTAGCGATTCAAATATTTAAAAGTACCTCCTTAAACAAAAGGACAAAAAAAATAAATGCTGTCAAAATTTAATATAATTCCAAATTGTTCATCTCATCTTGTTATAGTTAAAATAAAGAGGTATGTTACACGAATATTAATTATCAGTCAGAAAAATGATTTTATATCTTCGTATGCAGAATGTATCAAGAAGTACTAACGGGACTTTCATAACCTATTTTATTTGTAAAAGTTTATTTTAACGACACAGCAACTTTACTATCTGTTAAGCAACATAACTGAACTATAAGTAAATAAGATATATTTGAACTAACATTAAGTAGTCACAGACCCGGCGGCTTGAGACGTAATAATGAATTAGAAGAGCACTCCGTACGGCCAGACCATAAAGTCATCTAATTGAAACGATAACGCAAATCAAGAATATTGTTCCTCAGCAATGTTGAAAAATAATTGATTGTGTTATCTATTATGTTGTGTTATCTAATTAACCGCCAAATAATTCGGGTGCCGATCCAAACGATTTTGATACCGTAATCTGACCAGAGAGATTTCCTGCCGAACGGTTCGCAACTTAAGGTCATTATACATGAGGCTATTATTTATTTACCTGGGTATTTTGAACATTTTCCGCAGTGTTTTTGTCTGGTAGCGTTCAAGTACGTCAATACTGGAATTGCTTGCCATATCCCACAATTCGATCCCGTAAGTCCAAAAAAGCTTCAAAACGGATTTATAAATCAATAATTTACTTTCTACTGAAAGCCGAGATCTATGTCCTAATAGCCGGTTCATGTGTTTAAACTTGAGATCCAACTGTTTCCGCTTAAATGTGATATGTTTCGACCAAGTAAGTCGTCGATCAAGATGAAACCCCAAATATTTAGTCTTGAGATCTCGGAATCGGAATATTGAAGATAGAAACAGGAGGACAGTGTTCGATGCGAAGGGTGAACATGTCGTGCTTTGATTTTGTTTCGTTTATTTTTATTTTCCAACATGTAAGTCGCGAATCGAGGGGAGTGATATAATCTTGAATAAAACGAGACGCAGTAGTCGGATTTATAAATGACCCCACAAAAAAATGTCTACTGGTGTAAGATCAGCAGATCTTGCCGGCCACTGCACTGTTCCTTTATGACCAAGAAACATTCGATCCAACCATTGTAGAACTGGAAGTGAACAGTATGCAGGTGTTCCATCTTGCTGAAGCGTGTCTTCGTTAATTAACATGTTTCCATTTTCATCTAATTTATTTTCTAAGACATGGAATATTAACGGGTGAATAACTTAATCCAACAACGGCAAATACTTTTCACCTGTCAAATTCCCATCGATAAATACTGGACCGATTATGTTTCACCGTAAATCCCGGCCCACACATTTATTTTTTCAGTGTGCTGCGTGTTTCCAACATTGAAAACATAAGTATTTACATCACTGTTACAATGCATCGATGTTTTAAAGTTGTGTTTACTGGTACGTTTTTCAAACGCAGGAGAAACCTAAAACCCATATTTTTAACAAGAACGGACGATATCAGGCCTAATTCTTTGAGTCAGTAACACTGTATCCCAAGATACTCGAAGAAAACAAAATTTTTGAATCATAACTTCAATACCAGTAAAACAATTTTTATTTGTACTAAATTACTTGTCATTTAAAGAGCCTTCCAGTGAAGTGTCACAAGCTAGATCGTCTCATTAAAATAAAAAATAGGTTTTCAAACCTTGAAAATTTAGAAAATTTAGAAAACATTTAGGGCGAAATTGTGTGTTGGTAATTTAAAAAATACTTTTCACAGTTTTAATTCACAAGAGTATGATTATTTCAAACGGTTTAAGAAATATTATCACGTAATTTTATAGTTATTTTTGTTGGACTGAAATTTATAAAAAAGTATTATCCCAAATGGTTTTTAGCACCTACCGAGCGAAGGGTTGGACGGATTTTAATTTTCTTTTCATGAAAATTAACTATTTTTTTCAAATTGTCAAATAATGTAGTTAAATGTTACCATTACCATTTAAGATTTTTGAGTTGGGATTGGTGAGCGGAGAAGGTGGGTTCCATCCCTTCAAAAATAATTCTAAAATGGTTCCCGCCGAAAATAGTGTACATGCCTGTAAACAAAAATACGACGGGACTGATAGCTGTTGACTAATAAATGTGATAGTAACTTTTCAAATGATCAAACGGTTTAACCCGATTTATCACAACTATATTGGTAACGTAATTTACATAAAATTACTTGGTTTGTATTATGTACGCTTCGAATAAAGCACAAATTGTATATAAACATTGTAAAACAAATAGGTTGTTAGGAATTTTTTATCGAAAATAGCACATTATTAAAAAAAATTTTCCATTGAAATACTAACAGTTATACATGAAATAATTTTGAAATAAACTTACTTTAGATAGAATAAAAGTAATTCGGTAGTATTTTCTCTTCAAAAAAAATGCTGACAGCACAGTTTTAGGACTTTATCGTCACGCGGCTAAAGCCGCGTTCTGGAAAAGTCCATAATTGTAGGTTGTTTTTGATGCATGGCTTACACAGAACTTAATTAAAAATATTTATCATTTTATTTAAATACAATATTTTTTAGTTTGTTTATTTCAATGATTCTAAATAAATCCCGCTCGCATACCGTATTAAATTCGCACGGGTGTGGCAGTACTAACGGCGACGGCCGGCACTAACTAAACTAATGTAATTTCAAACTTACATGGAATAAATTTCCCTTGTACAATCGGTGGACTGATGTAGCCGCGAGGCTTAACGCACCAGATACCGAGTCAACCGGGCGATCGAGTTATAGATTCATCCAAACCGAGTTACTTTTTTACACTTTAAATATTATTTATTTATTTAATTCTACCGGTCACCAGTGACGTCACAACGCAGCAGTAGTTTAGAGCATAATTGGGGTGGGAGTGCAATTTTACAAAAAAAAAACAATTTTCAGATATTGTGGTTTTTTTTAATTTTTAAAAATGTGCTTAAGAAAAATATGACCTTAATTAGGCGAAACATCGAGATACTGAAGGTGACCTTGCTCTACAGCCTCACCCCCTTGACATTTTAAGTTGAAAATTAATGGCGTCAATGTCCCATGAATAGAAGTAATCTGACTGAGTTTGGTCAAAATCGGTACGATAGTTCTGGAGATATAAGGTGATTTAGAATACCAAACATACACACATACATACGAACATTAACATCCGGAAAATTTCCATCCGGTTTTTTGGTTTCCTTAGGTGTCAAAATGTCAAGATCCGGTGAAAACCGCATATGCCCAAATTGGACCGATTACAATACTTTCTCTTCTAGAGCTGTAGCTTTACTATAGCGCTATCTAGACGAGAAATTAATAAACAATTTGTGATATAATATACATTTTCATACCGCTGTAAGGGATGTGTTTTTTCATGAATATGTACCATTATATTAAATTATATTTATAGCATCATTTCAAAACGGTAATTAGATGTAACAATAATTTCTACGAATCGGTAAATTAGTTAGTCTCTTCATGAATGTACTATTATACAGAATAATTTAATTAAGTACAATTTTACTGGTACAGTATAAAATTATGTTTCATTATATGTCCTTGAATTTATTCCATAACAATAATTAATTTTTCATTTACTCCCGCTTCCTGAAAATGTTTAACGTGCACACATTTTATTCATTTAATCCCGCTTGTTGAAAATTTTTAACGTGAAAATATTGAAGAATGCTATTTTTTCTCAAATTGAAACAAAAGAGACAAATTGTTAAGAAATAAAAGAACCCGTCAACAAGTTATTAAAACACATTTAACGTTACTTGATACACCAAAACAGTAAAAGATAACCAGAAAAGTACAAAAATTATTTTCTAGCAGAACCCTCTACGCTAATAATTTATAGTTATACTAGTCATTTTATAGTTTAGATCGTTAGATGATAATTAAAATCGATTACAAATTACCATTGTTAGTTTCCTCTGTTAGATCCGATGTTTGAAATTGCATCGTTATAGAATGAGTTAACAAATCAAATTTGAAATTATAACCTTGAATTATGAAACAAGGCCTCCATCGTTGGTTTACATGAAAGTATTTTATTCATTATAAAGAATCAACAAACCGAAATGGTTTTCTTTACGTCATACGTAAAATTATAAAATCTATTACACTAATATTTGTTAGCTCTAATAATTTTTGTCCATAAAGATTAGTTATAACAGCCATTCTTCAAACAAATTGATTTTTTTAAATAAATTATTATTTTGAAAGGTTATAATTTAAAATAACTAAAAATGCCCAAAAAAATTGTCACCTTAAATTTATTAATAATAATAATTGTTTTCATTAATAAGGTGACACGTTTAATTTATTGACGTATAATTATTAATAAATATTATATTAATTTTCTTCAAAATAAATATAGTTTGTTTACGTAATATTAAAAAATATTTCTTTTTTCATGAGAAATTTACACTATAAACATTATTTTCATGCTAAATATCATATTCAGCCAGTTTTAAGTTCCATTCATTTTGTATTACAGAAATATTCGCACTAAAACTTTAATTTCATACATGTATTTTAATTAATTATTATATAATATTTATTATATATAATATTAAATATTATTTATTATTATAAGCCATATATATTTCAGCCATATTTCCAAAGCTGTAATTAAAAATATTTAATGATATTTGTTTGTATTATATTTAAATATTAAGGTTGAAGAAACGTCTTGTAAATCGTTACATTTATATAGTACTTCGATCAGGATGTGAACATTTTTCTCACTACGAAAGACAAAATAAAGGTTAAAAACATTTGAATTGAGAGCATGAAGAAATTTATAGTGGTGGTTGAAAGTAGAAGGCAAAATGAAAATTGAAAAATTAATCAAAGTAGATGCTGAACAATTAAAAGTACATAAGCCGATTGGATTTATCATGAGAGAAAAAAACTGAAGGATAAAATAGTGTTAACTAGATCAGTAGAAGAATAAAAAAGACTAGAAAAGAGCAAAAACTATAAATAGTAGCAACTTCAGGAAAAAATGTAGAATTATGCTTCAGGATAGATGGCAATAACAAACAATATTATATTGAGTAACCGAAAAACAAATTTTCAACATCTTACAAGCCCGAGAATTGAATTCTCATTACAAAATAAAGCTATTTTAAATTTAATATCCCTTTAAGTAATGAAGAAAAATACAAACACGTTTTTTTAATAATAAAAATCAAGCTAACTTTTAGAGGTAAGGAATAAATTCTAAGCAAACGTTTTCTAAAAGTATTCATATATAATTTAAGCTTAACAAATTTGCTTAAATAAAGCTTTCTCTGGCCCCCTGCACGTCTACTTCAGATGTCCACGTTTCAGGGAAGAGCGAAAGAAGTTACTACCCTGGGCTATGGAAATATGATCCACCCGGAAGACACTCGGCGTACATTAATGAGCGGAGAGGAAGAGTGGAGTGCGGTAGATCATATGACAGACAAGCTCGGTCTGTGGAAAGAATTCTGGCAGAGAAGAAGACGTCGGGGGTTCCGGGTTGAACAGGTCTCTGGCTGAGTGCCTGGGGGGCTCCTGCGAGGATCGCCTTGGCGCGTTGAGGCCATGGACACTCCGTTCTCGGTGCCTGAGCGTGTTTCCCAACGACTGATGACTGATATGGGGAAGTATGTGAGTTGAGTGCATGTTTTTAGCTAGGCGTGTGTGAGTGTGTGCGCGGCGAGTGCATGTATGGTTGATGGGCGCTTCTTTCGAGAGTGCATTTCGTGTTTGGTGTTTCTCTCCACTTGAGTTCTTGCGATGTCTGTGTCTGTACCCGAGTGTGTGGGCGTGTGGTGTGTGAGTGTTTGTGTGAGGTCTCGTATTCCTGTGAGAACTGTATTTGATATCCTTTTGTGATGTGCTGTGTTTTGTGATGCGCGTGGTGCTGTGTTTTGTGATGCGCGTGATGATATGGCTTTGATGCTTCTTTGTGGTAAGGAATTGTGGGGGCGTTAACTCCCCCTCCCCGTAAGTCTTGCTCTACTAGCTGTTCCAGGAGGTGGGGGTTGCCAGGGGTGGAGGTTTAGTCGGTAGTGCGCAGGTATACATACGTACTTAATAACATCCTGCGGAACCTGTTAGCGAGTAAGACACTGCTTAGGTGCCCGTAAATGGGGTTCCTCCAACTCTAAAAAAAAATAAAGCTTTCTCTAGATCTTAATACCCGCCTTCAGAAAAGACAAAAATAAAAAAAAAATTCAAAAACGTTTCTGTTTAGGTCCGGAGTCTACGCGTGCACTTTAAAATAGTTGTAAACATTTTTTAATTTCTCTATATATGAAGAGTAAATTTTAAAAAATGTCTAGGAAAAGGTTTAAACCGAAGGGAGTAGAAAAACAAAAACTGTTTTTTTGAAAATATTAATTTTGGAATATTTATGCATGCATTTTAATTAACAAAACTTGCTTTACTAAAGTTTTCACAAAAATCTTTTCGAAGAAAATTGTTTTTTTCGAGATATCGCCCCACTTCTTAAACGAATTTTAAGTATTTTCGTCGAAAGTGCAAAAATCTTTGTTAAAAGTCAAGCCAACCTGCCGGGCGAGAGAGGTAGTGCTTCTGGCTTTCATCCCGATGTCCTGGGTTCGAACCCCGATCAGGCAGGGTATTTTTTCACCATGCTACAAAAACGTTTCTTTCGTCATCATCCATCGATAACTGTTACAGGATGCCAGTCAAAGTAAAATAGAATATAGAGGAGTGAAAATCTTCTCCAATGTAATTTTCTTGTTAATTTTTTTATTATTAAAATTCTTCATGAAAAAATTATCTAAGCAGTTTTTCTTGTTGTAATTCTAAAATAAATTATATAACTAAACGCCAAATAATAAATAACATGTTTTTTGCTGGTCTCAGTGGTATAGTTGTAACATGTTAACATTTCATTTAAAAGATACTGACTTTGAATCTTCGGTTGGCTTGACATTTTTAACCCGTTATAAAATTCAATTGTTATTTAATAAATTTTATTTCCAAGGTAACAGAAAAATTAATTAAGTTATATATTATTTAAGCGTAAAGTTTTCATTTAAATGTAATACAATTATTATTTTTATAGATTAATATTAGACATGTTCATGAAGTTATCACAGTAAAAACCAGGATAAACGTGTTGCGAATTCGGTATCTCTACTGTTGCCTCAGCATTCATCCATCTTTCCCGACAAATGTAATCCAGGCATTTATTTTTTATGTAATCTTTTTGTCACTTTTGAACAAATGTTTATCGTTTTATCCTCTTTTAACCAAGTTTATTGCTATTTTTTTCATTTTATTTTGGTTTTTTTGTTGAATAGATAAAAGGAATAAATTTTTGAGAACTAGTTAAGTATTCATTCTGCTTTCGTGTAAATATCTTTTTAACCCTTTAGTAATTTTTATTAAAAATAATTTTGCTTAGTTTTCATAAATTTCAACTTCCTAGCTGTTAACTGGAGGATTATTATATTAACTGAATCAATGAAGAATTTTTATTTTATAATTGATTAAATTAACGACGAATCTTACATGTCGTTAATTTCTAGAATTACAAACTAGCGGAGTTTAAACTAAAACATCAAAATTCTTTTACCTTCTAATTTTCTAATAAATATACTAAATATACTTCTAATTTACTAAAAGACAGCACGATCATCTTCAGTTTTAAAAGTGGTTCAAAAGAATTTTCCAATTATTTTTTAAAGTTGCTTTCAGAGTTGAATTCTAGTATACCAGTATATCAGAACTCAACCCACCGGGTTGGTCTAGTGATGAACTCGTCTTCCCAAATCAGCTGATTTGGAAATGGAGAGTTCCAGCGTTCAAGTCTTACTAAAATTAGTTATTGTTACACGGATTTGAATACTAGATCGTGGATCTACGCACGGTTTGCACACACTAATTAACTTTAAATATTTATCATATTATTTAAGAATAATATTTTTATCCTTTATTTAATTCAATGATTCTAACTGAAGCGCACGCCATACCGAATTTAATTCGCGCGGATGTGGCGATACTAACGGCGACGGTCGGCATTAACTAAACTAACGTAATTTCACTACAGACATACAACAAATTTCGCTTGTACGATTGGCAGACTGGTGTAAGACGCGAGACTTAACGCACTAGGTACGGAGTCAAATGGGGGAGATGGAGTTACTTTTTTACACTTTAAATAGTATTAATTTCATCCGGAGGTTCCGGGTTCGAATCGCGGTCAGACTTAACATTTTTACACATGTTACAAACCGTTCATCTCATACTCTAAAGCAATATGTAACGGTAGACCCGGAGGTTAAATAAATAAAAAAAATCATTTATTTAATTCTACCGCTCAACTGCGAAGTCGAACATAGCAGTAGATTGAGCAATTTTTGGGGTGGGTGTGCGATTTTTCAAATTTTTTTTACAGTTTTTGTAATTTTTTAATTGACAAATGTTCCTAAAAATAATATGACTGTAATTAGGCGAAATCTCGAGATATGAGGGTGACTTTGCTCTACAGCCTCACCCCCTTGACCTTTTAAGTTGAAAATTGAATCGCATCAACGCCCAATATATAGATATAATCTGGCTTAGTTTGGTCGAAATCGGTCCAGTAATTCTAAAGATATAAGGTGATTTAGAGGCCAACACCGAACACATAAAAGTACATTAACATCCGGTTTTTTGGGTTCCTTAAGTGTCAAATCGTCGAGATCCAGTGTAAACCGAATATGCCTAAACTGAACCGATTACAATACTTTCGCTTCTAGAGCTTCTCTGCTAAGGCGCTATCTAGACAGGGAAGTAAAAATACTCAATTTTTATACTCAGTTACTTGTTCTGTTTTGTTAATTGTTTAATTTTATTGTTCTATATCTATGTTAAATCATTATTTAAACTTCTCTTTAAAGCTAACCGCGTAAGCGTAGTGGTTAACTCGTCGCCGCAAATCAGTTGTTTAAATGCTAATTTTTGAAGTCGAAGGGTCTGAGATTCAAATCCTAGTAAAAGTTAGCTGTCTTTGCACGGATTTGAATACTAGATCGTGGATACCGGTGTTCTTTGGTGGTTGGATTTCAATTAACCACACATCTCAGGAACGGCCGAACTGAGAATGTACAAGATTACACTTCATTTACGCTCATACATATCATCCTCATTCATCCTCTGAAGTATTATCTGAAAGGTAATTACCGGAGGCTAAACAGGAGAGAAAAAAAGAAAAGTATATCAGAACTCGATTACAAAGAACTGTGAAATCCATCCTTAATTCAGCTTTCATCATTATACTGATGATTTAAAGAAATAGATTAAAATATTTTTAATAGACTGTTGGAGTAATGGTGCGTTTTGAATTTTATATTTTTTATCATAATATCTTAAGAAAATAAATAAGAAAGCTGACTACTCTAAGAGGAACATTCAGATATTAGGTCATCACACTTCCGAGCTCGGCTCCCTTTTTCATTTTAACTTATTAGAGGTTATACAAATCCTATTTTCTTTTCAGGAATATAAACTACATTTTAAGTAATGATAACGTCATTTGGAAAAGGTATAGCTAGGCTTCATTACAATAAAGTGTTATATTATTATACGCTCTCTTCTAAATCGTTAAAGTGAGTACATAAAACATAGATTAAATTAAACTATTTTTCAAGGGTCTGCAGATCTTCCCTTTCGTATTACAGTTCTTTCTTGCACGGTTAAGAAGAAATGGCACCCCGGAGACATAGAGATCTAATCCAATTAAAGGGTTAGAGAAACCTCTATGAGGTAAATAACATTTTACATGATATATTGAAAGAAATAGCAATGAAACGTAAAAATAAAATATATATTTTTTTTAATTTTACTGGTATTAAAAATCCTAAACTAAATTTATTATAAAATCTAAAGATATTTCGCTAATTATATACAGATTGCATTTTCATTACTTTTTCCTATTACCGGGAAATTTATTTATTTTAAATAAAATATTTTATTTTTATCGCATTAAAAGATATTTTTTCATTTTATGTGCAACACATGCACATAAAATGAAT
The DNA here is from genome assembly GCF_047948215.1 of Lycorma delicatula. NCBI lineage: Eukaryota > Metazoa > Arthropoda > Insecta > Hemiptera > Fulgoridae > Lycorma > Lycorma delicatula. The sequence continues at coordinate 127,510,064 of NC_134462.1, forward strand.
GACGTAGACATCGATTGTGATAGAAAATGTTTCTCTTAAGACAGAGTAATCAGACAATCTTGTAGCGATGCTATTAATGTACACACTTTAAAATATAAACTATTTTTTTTACAATGTTACAAAAAGTTTTTGATAACCGAACATAAATAAGAACATTGAATGTTTTCGAGATAAAATTGCATTAACTTTATTGTGTTGATTGTAAAAATGATCATTTATATATTTTTCTTCGACTGGATTTCAAATTTATAAGAAATAAGACATAATTCATCATTATTAATTTGTAAACAGTAATTAAATCTTAAAAGCTTTGTTTACCAATGCAATGAAAATAACATTCTGTATAGTAACACTGAGTGGTAAGCGTAGAATAATGATAATTAATTCATCAGGAATTCAAAAATTTTAAATTAAATCTTATAGTAAAAATATTTTATTTCTGCTTAGAAATTCATCAAACTAATATTGTTATTATTATGAACATGCTGTAACAATATATTAGTTTAGTTTTTTATTATATCATACGTGCAATAATAAATTACTTTATATCTTTATAATATGTTTTTAATATTGCACGAAATTTAGAGAAAATTGTTTGTACAAAGAGACATGTGGACGTTGTTTTTAGCAGTCAACTAACTAACCTGTAAGACTATTATTTATCAAACACAAAACAACAAAGTCAGCAGATAGCAACATAATTTTCTTGGATTTAACCTTGACGAATTTTTATTTCAAATAACAAAACGCAGGCTAAAATATGTACATATCTTCCGTAATTTCTGTAATGTACTTTTATATTTTTTGACGAGGATTCGGACTGCTTAAGAAATCGAGAATCTTCTCCTCACCGGCCCGCCACACCTTTCTCCTTTTACTAGCAATAAGTTCACCTCCTTCGGCTAGCCCGTACTCCACTTGTCCAATCACCAGGTGTCGCGGGCCAGACAGTCATCAATCGCAGTACATTGAGGTTAGAAATCGCTACCCAGGTAACAGAACAGAGGAATGGTCAGACGTCGTAGCGATTTCTAACCTCGATGTACTGTGATAAAATTCCTGAAGTTACATGTAAGTCCAATAAGTCTGGAATCTTTGTCGGATCCGACGGCCAGTAAGTAGTTGCAACCCTTTAAAGTCCTGCCTCTAGTAGTTATTAGTGAAAGTCCCAGAGAATATTTTTCGCGTTCCAGTCATCTACGATAAAACGGGACTCTGGTGACGAAAAGAACTGAGAATGAACCATCCGTGAGGAAGACGATAGATCGCTGACAGTCAGAGATCCAAGGATCTCAACCGTGGTCACCTGTATGTGACATAACCCATACTCTGGTAGTTGGTGATGCTTTATCCAATTTCTGATGAGCACTCCAGTACCTCCACGCGATCTTCATTAGAATAATTAGTTTTGTAGAATAAATGACTCCGGCATTATTAAAGTTTCTAGTTCCTGTTCTCGACCAGCGAGGCCACTGATTTCCAGGTAGCGACCGTTAGAAATCGAGACAGCGACAGGTTTTGCTGATCACCTTAGTAATCAAGATAACTATTAGATTACCTATTTTCTGCACGAGGAATTCTATGTTATTAAATTCTACGATATTAGTTTTCTGCTATTAAACATGATGTAAAAAAATTCACGCGACAATACTAATAAAATTGTGGCTTTTTAATTTTTTTTACAGCTAGTTTTAAAACTAGTCAAACAAATTAAATTAAGTTGTCGTATCGTAAAATTGTTTACGTTACTTTAAAATGGTGTGCCATAACCCTACCCTTAAAATTTTAAATTTTTGAGTTGCTATCTCCAAGAGAGTTTGAGGAATTGGGTGTTCTCATACCGAAAACAATAGATTGTTTCCAGGTGGAACCATTTTTTTAAACAAATTAATTCATTATAGAAGCTTACAAAAAACCTTGTACGTGGGAATGTGAAAATAGAAATGAGTAGCATATGGAAAATGCCATACCCGGGATTTAAACCCGGGACCTCTGGATGAAAGGCTGAGGCGCTGCTACTCCGCCACAAGATCGGCAAAGATTTTATAAATTTTATTTTTCCAGAGGTCTTCTATCGTTTCAACCATGACCGGAGTTGTTGCTTCCTTCATATTTGCGATGTCGAGTACATCAGGTCTCGATTTTTCCGTTCGATGAACGAAGGTAGGCACCTCGGGGCCTGTGACGACTAACCGGCGTGCTCGTGCCCGTTCGTATAGCAACCTTCCATTTTGACTTGTCAGGTTACTATTCCAAGACTTGTGCTTAGAGTTGTGGTCGCCCATGAGTATCATGGGCCTATTCCAATTATCTAAATCTGTGCCGGGTACCGCTGAGTTTGATGTATTATAAGCCGAAAACAGCCTATACACCGTGTCTAGATGCTCCAAATATACACAAGTCTACTCCATCACTTTAGTGTGGAGGTCAACCCGCATGTGTATATGACGTCTGTGGACTAAAATTGCGGTTCCGCCGCTGGCAGGGCGTCCGGGTCGTACTGGCCTATCCGTCTTATACAAATGCGTGACATGCGTCTGGCCTATTCGTAAAGTAATTCCGAATAGTAAATTGTTTGTTCGCGTTCAGACACGTCTCTGTCAACAGTATCGCGTCTATTAGTAGAGCCTAGACGACAAAGTTCGGCCTTCTTGCCTACTACTGAATTGGCGTTCTACTGGTGCAGTCCGAGAGTTTGCCTAACCATACCTAGATAGCAGGTTCATGAGGCATACCATATACATCGTAGACCAGTTTTCCAATTTGGTTGGTTCTATTGTTACATTCTTTGTGAATCACTTATTGATATATACGTATCAAAATAAAAAAAAAAAAAATAGTGATTTCCCCTATTTTTTTCTTGCCACATATATGTATATGTTACCATGAAAGACGGAAATTAGAGAATGTCAATATTCTCCGGGTAACTGTCGACACATACCAAATACGCCGGATAAAACCGAAATATTTGCTTATTCGGAGCTTTGGCGGTATATATCGAAAAACACATAAGATTTGGTGTGGATCGAAACGATAACTTGAAATTAAGAAAAAAATACAAATCTTTACAGATTGGTTAATAGATTATGAGAAATCCTCGGAAAAAAAGAAAGTTATGATTTTATACGTATTTACCTTAGAGATTGGTATCGGGTGGTTTTTTTAGGTAGATTTCATAAGAAAGCTACCTATTGTAATGGGTACCATGATTCGACTTCCGGAAAATGTCGACATATCTTCGCGTTTCAGACCCCAAAACTACCGTCAGCTCAAAAGTTTATGTATACACATGTGTGTATATATATATATATATATAAAACTACGTTAACTGCAAAAATTGGACCATGGAGGTGGAAATGGAGTGGCTTTTTCGAAAAAAAAAAATTCCTATAACCTTTTTATTATTCGTTTTTTGATATCACCAACCATTGTCTCAGGGAGCAGAAAAAATAGGATTTTGAAGACAAAAAAAAAATCATATCTTCCTTAATAGACAAAGTATCGAATCTGTTTAAAATGGTCGTAAGTCCTCTAATCATTACCTAAAACCTTTGTTTGAAACAATTTTTGATAAAACCAACCTTTACGGCAAGGGATGACCAAAGTTTTGTTTGAATTGTAAGAAGATGAGGCTTATCGTATGCTAAGCATGTGAAACTTTTTTCACTTGCAACAATTGTCGTATTGAGTAAATTTGAAGTTTTTCTTAACTTTAAAGTGGAATTTTTTATCCCTCCTTAGCACCGGTGAATCTCTTTTTTCAACTTTTTTTAAAATTTAATTATATACTGATTTATTAATAATTATTTACCGCTTAACTGTAAAAAAAATTTTATAATTCAAAAATAACAATAATAAAAAAATATGAAAAAAATCAGAAGTTATTAGTGAAATAAAATTTTATGTACTTTTCATTTAAAAAAAGGAAATGTCGGATTTAAACCGATGTACCTTCTCCTTGAAAGAGGTAAATATTTCTTTAATTAAAGGTTTATTTGGCTATAACTCTGAAACCAATAAAAGTACGTATCACTTATTATATATCGTCGAAAAGCTATCAATGAGGGTTTATTACTGCAGTTAAGGGGAGGTGCACAATTAGATGTTACAACAGTCCTAAATCCAAAATTTCAACATTTTACGCCTAATCGATTTTGAGTTATGCGAGATACATACGCACATACGTTCGTACAGACGTCACGCCTAAAATAGTGAAAATGGATTCAGGGATGGTCAAATGGAAATTTCCGTTGAAATCCGAAAACAGAAATTTTTCGCGATCACAATACTTCCATTACTTCGTACAAAGATGTAAACCTCAAAATTTATAAACAACTGTTAATTATTTTAATCGGTCCTAAATTATTTTTATTGGTAATTTTATTGAATTCACTGCTGTAAGAATTCGATTTCGCAGATCTTCAAGAGTAGCAGGCTTAATTGGTAAACTTACCGTGTTGGTGTAGCGGTTAACTCGTCATCGCAAATCAGCCGATTTCGAAGTCGAGAGTTCTAAGGTTCAAATCCTAGTAAAAGCAACTACTTTTATACGGATTTGCATACTAGATCGTGGATACCGGTGTTCTTTGTTGGTTGGGTTTCAATTAACCGGACATCTCAGGAATGCTGGACCTGAGATTGTAGAAGAGTACTTACATTCATGCATATCCTCATTCATCCTCTGAATACCTTACAGTAGTTCCGGAGGCTCAACAGAAAAAAGGTAATAACCCTGAAGTAAAAGGTTAAATATTTATATATATATTTGTTTATAATATAATGTTGACATATACAAAATAGAATTATAAACGAGTGTTCCGGTCTAAAAATGCTGCCTATCTTATAAATAAAAAATTTATTAAAAAAATAAGAATAATACATGTTTAATGGCACGTTTATTAAATTATAATATGAAATTTAATATTATATAATACAATACGTATAGAATAGAGCAGCTTACACTTTAATATCAACTCATCACTTTAATTTAAATGACTTGAAAATAACGACGTGATATTTAATAATTAAAGTTTCGATGTTTAATATAAACTAGGTCGTGGTTTTAAATGGACTTTTAATCAAAATCAGTAAAAGATTTAATAGTTAAAAATCAATTTTTATTTTTATGTAAAATATCTATTTTTAAAACCGAATGAATTATCCAATTTTAATGGGTAAAACCCCCCAAATTACGAAATAGTTTATTTTATTATATTTTTTGACAAGCTTTATAAGAAGCTACCTATTGTAAATGGTAGCATGATGCGACTTCCGGAAAATTTCGACATATCTTTGCGTTTCACATCTCCCAGACCCCAAAACCACCGTCAGCTCAAACGTTATATGTATGTATATAATCACTTTCTCTTGGACACGATAACTTCTGTAATTTTTCCGCCACTCACTTTCAAATTGTTCCTTTAAAATAACTCGTTTGAAAATCTTGTTGGAGTTCGTTAACGGCTAAAATCGGAACATGGAAATGGGGGACTTTTTCGAACAAAATGTCGCTATAACTTTAAGTAAAATATCGAATTCGTTTAAAGTTCCTACTGTTTTTTTGGATAAGAGCCTAAAAACCATTGGCCAAGGGGGTGGAAAAAATAAGGTTTCGAAGTCAAAAAATCATACTTCCCTTAATAGGCATAGTGTAAACGTTACCTAAAACTTGGCCTGAAACAAGTTTTGATATAACCAACCCTTACGGCAAGGGATAAACAAAATTTTGCTGTAATTTTGCTTCAATTTAAGTTTTTATTTATTTTAAGGTGGAAATCTTTTTATCCCCTACTTATCAGCGGTGAAATCTACCTCCGCCTTCCGGAGTACCGAAAGGGACTTTTTTTATTTCTAATTATCGTTTCGACCCTTACCAGGGCTTATGTGTTTGTCGACATATACCGGCGAAGTTCCCTTCGAAAAATTTAATTTGTTAACACTAATTTTTAAACTTTAAAATAAATTCTAAAATAAACAATTTGAAGATAATTTAATAAATATGCAAATAATAATTTTTAAATATTTATTTGTTGTTCGATATTGATGTCAGAAAAAACACAATTTTCAAACTGCAAATTTGAGTTAAAAACTTTGAATGATTCCATCAGCCCATAATCCAAAACAAAAAGTGATTTTTTTCGAATGTAAAGGTCGTCGTTTAATCATTTGCGGATTAAAATCGTACCAAATACGACAATTTTACTTGTTTACAAATCCATCAAGCCGTAAAATCATCTGAAAAGATGATCAGCAAACCGTCAACGCAAACATCGGGTTGTGTTTTAATTCTTAAAGAGGTTGAATTTTACGTGGGTCTAAACCAAGATTTTTACATGCAAAATTCGCATGTTGTTAGAGAGTGGTCCAGTTCTTATGAACGAGTAAAATCGATAAATTTCGATTTTTTCGAACAATATTTCATCATCATATAGAGAAAATATTTCCTTTAACCAAACGAAGAACTGCTGTACTTTTGTTTGCCCGATTATGAATACATAATAATTCATAATTAAATACATAAGAATACATAATTCTCGACATAAATATCGAGAGCTCGCGACACGTATCTGTAACCGATTCCATATTTCGATAATAATTTTTTGTGATTTGTAAACGTTGTTGAGGATTGTAGCGTTCCATCAAGATATCATAAACTACTTAAAACAAATGACGCTTAAAAAGAATTTTAAAAAATCAACATAACCACCATAATCTGCCAATATTTTGCGCTCAATTTGAATGACTCCTTACATAATAAATACACGCAAGTGAGGAAGACAAAAAAAAAATCAGTATGAAAGTCGTTTGAAATATAATTTCGTATTTGTGAACCCTAACACCCATTTTTAGTTTAAAAAATTCTACCACTATAGTTAATGTGTTATTTCTGTTTTTTTTTTTAATTGACATCCTCTTTCAATTTTTCGTTTTTAGAGGAGTTTAATGAAGACTAGTACAGTGTGAGGTTTTTTCTCTGTTAATTTAAAAAAAAAATTATTTATTTTTCGGGAAAATGTAACTTTAATCAGTAAAGATTCTCTTTTGTTTTAATAATTAAGTAACATTATATTAAGGATAATATTTATTTGCACAGTAGACGTGTACATCTTTCCACATTATTTGTCTCCTTTGCCCTTTTATAAAATATTTTTAATTTACATAAATTATTAATTTTTTTTTTTTTTTTTTTTTTTAATGAACTAATTGTGATTATCTGATTTATTTAATATTTACGTAATATTTTATAAAATATTTTATGCGATATTTAATATGAAAAATACTTAATTTATACATGAACAAAATGAGGTACAATGATAAGAATTGCTGATAAACTTCCATTGTCGTATAAAAGTAAACTAGTACAAAGCCGAGTGAAGCTGAGAAAGTAAGAGTATGCTGGAAAGATCCCCTTGAGAATTTTTATAATTCTAATGAGAATCCTCGTCCCCATCTCTTTCACCACGTGGCTATCTACCTTAGCAGCCACTTTCCCGTCATCTGTGCTCCACAGTTTTTTTATATGAATCATAAGTCAAGAGAAATGAGAATTTTATTTTCTACTGTAATTTTAAAGCTCTTAAATACTTTTTTCTAATTAACTAAAAGAATATAAATACGGTAAAATATTTATTACACACAAATGAAAATAAAAATTGATTACAATTACAAACAGTGTGGCATGTCCTCACGCGAGTGACAGTATAAACATTGGTCTCTCTGTAGGTGACAGTTGATCCAAGGTGTTCCTTGGATAAATATATGTACTTTAAAAAACTCTACAAGTCAAAATAAAGAAAAGATATATTTTATAAAATTAATAGGATAAAAAGGTAACCAGTTTAGAGTCCTGCTTTCAGGTTTTTAATTAATTTACATTTATACTATCGTGTGTATTAATATCTACATATTATATTTTAATATTTTTTACTTCCCTGGCATCATAGCTCTAGGTTTATGCTGCAAGAAGGACAGTAGAGTAATCAGTAATAACTGAGGTAGGTTTTTTCATTTATCGACGACGTTTCATGAGGTAGGAACCCCGCCAAAAAAAAAAAAAAGAATGGAGGGTAATGTTCGAATTTATGTATGCGAGTTAGCCTGTTTAAAGATTAATAACTTCTAAATGGATGAACCGATTTTTATGAAATTTGGCACTCATGTATATGGGGCAATTTCAATGGAAAAGGTTTTGCATCAGTATCTCCAGGTAGCCACGAAGATAGTTATTTGGAGCCAATTTTCTCAAAGTTTTGCAAACATAATTTCTACTTTATATTAAGCTGCAGTACATGCGTACATCTTTATGTTACCATTAAAAAAAAAATTTTCCCTCAAATTCTCCTTCCCCAAAAATTGTAAAAGTTCCCTTTTTATTGTTATGGCAAAATTTTTAACTGATTTTTTTACTTGTTTCTGAGCATGTTGTGGTGCAAGGGACCCCCCAAAAAAAGAAAAATAGTTTAGGTATTATTTTGGTTTTGGAAGCTGATCAAAATTTAAATATAACGATTTTTGAATTTTTAATTAACAATTCACCCCTATCTTCAAAAAAGAAATCTTAAGAAAATTTTTATTGGTTGTACATTTTTCAGTAGAGTTATTTAGTTTACGAAAACGTAAACTATTAAACGTAGACAAATCAAACAATTGAAGTGGGAGGTGTGTTAGAGTAAAAGAGGTCCGAAAGCCAAAAAAAAAGTAAAAAAGTATCATACTTTTATTTATGTAACAAATTTATGTAATTTGTGTTAATATTGGATGAATTCTATAATTATATAAATTGAATTTTTAGTTCAAAGTGAATTTGAATTATAAAAGTTAAATTGCTAACCGGGCTGATCTAGTGGTTAACTCGTTGTTGTAAATCAGCTGTTTAACAGCTGATTTTCGAAGTCGAATATTCGAATGTTCCAATCCTAGTAAAAATTTGTTGCTTTTAGACGGACTAATGCTAGAGAGTGGATACCGGTGTACTTTGTTGTTTGGGGTTCACAGTTAATTACACTTCTCAGGAATGGTCGGCCTGAATCTGTACAAAGTCTACACGTCATACATATCTCATCTGGCCGTATGAATATTGCATTGTTCACTATTTGAACAGATTACAACGTACACAATAGGAAAATAAAAAATAATAATTTTTAAAGTAGAAAGTTGAAAGAAGAAAAGAAAAACTCGTGCGCAGTTCTGCGCTAGAAGACCGACTTTTCATTTCTCCAATATGAAATGCACTACTTTAGATAGTACACAGAGAATACCTTCGATTAACAAGTAGATCCTACACACAAGGATCTCATTTACCTCTGTGACTCACTGCATAAGCGCGTATAGAAATACACCAATAAAAAAAGCCGACAGAACTTGTCTGTTGTTGACTTTAAATTGAGCGTAACTAAAGAATGACTCAACCAATTTTCATCTTCAGATTCCACTATTATAGCATATCTAAATTTCAGTTAAATTGATCTAATAGTTTTTTTGTTAATCTTTTGGCCACACATTTTTTTACGAAGGCCTATACGAAGTGTCCCGAGACGTATTCGCCGAACTTCAAGCACTGATTCAGGACACTAAAATGAGCAAAATGGTTCATATCGACATACGTCCAATTTTGCTTTGTTTTCCTTCTGGACACCATATGGGTAAACCTACTTAATTAAATTTGCCAAATCTTAACTAGTGTCAGATTTTTTATAAATTTATTTTTATTATAAATTTATTATTTTATATATTTCTATAATTTTTATTTTCTGTAAAATAATACGTGTAAAAAATTTCAATTTCAAAATGTCGGCCATCTTAATTTTTAATCTTCAATATCTTTGTAATTATTTGTTTGATCAAATTTTTACTTGATTCCAAAATTTACTCAGCCTTTTATTTTTAACAAAATGACGGATTTTTATATATACCCAGCGGTACACTGGGATAATTTTATGCCTGTTTTTACTTTCTCCACTAAATTTAATAGAAATTATTAATAATAAATAATAGTAAATTAATAAAATTATTTCCAAAATATTTTATTTTGTAGAATAAGACTAGATTCACACCAAATTTAAAGGTTTACCCGTTCCTGAGAAATAATTTTTCTTGTTGAAAATCTGCAAAATGGCGTCCAGAAGGAAAACACAGCAAAATAGGACTTAAGGCGATATGAACTTTTTTCTCATGTTGGTGTCCTGAATCATTTCCTTAAGTTCAGCGAATACATCCTGTATATATATATATATATATATATATATATATATATATATCTGAATATAGCCAAATCGAACCATAAATACAATATTTCGAAATATATCGATCCCAGCGCCACCTAGCGGGTCCATTTTTGCAGGAAATATTTCATCTTGCGTAATTAATATGTTCTGAATATAAGCAAAATCGGACCATAAATACAATTTTTTGAAATATCTTGACCCCAGCGCCACCTAGCGGGTTCAAACTAATTCAACAACTCATGAAAGTTTCATCGCAATCAGATGAATGGCATAAGAACGCATGCAGGACAAACAAACATTCATTTATATAAATATACATATATTTAGCCCGGTTTCTACTCCATCTGTGAAATTAAACCGTGCTCAACTTTTTAGCGTACAAATCGAGGGGTAATTTTGGTAATGTTACCTCGTAACATTTGATCCTGTAAGAATCAAAAGTGGTTCCAGACCTCTGTTGTACTTAAGTTTTAAGAAAACGGGATAAAAGACGAAAACGTTTTGTCGGAAAATAAACATTTTTAGGTTTAAAATAACTTTTTTAATTTGCCAATAAACAAATAAAAATTTCTATTTAAGTGTAGAGAACGTCTATTAAAATTAAGGAGTAATTTGAGAAGTTCATATTTAATTGGAAACAAAACACACAAACTGGATCGGAAAAGTTATAAGATTTTAAGCAGGTTAGCTTACATACATACATATGCTAAAAATTATAAAAATAAATTTTAAGTGCATCCTTCTAAAAAATAAAAAAATTTATTTTTTCGTAAGTTGGCAGTAACAGCTGATTAACAATTAAATTTATTGTCATATTCAGCGGTGTTTTAGCTGTTATTGTTCGGTCAGTCATTCACAATGGGTATACCACAAATTTGTTTCCATTTGGAGAGTTGACGTACATGTTAATTTATGGTAAAGTAAATAAAATGGACTGGCTTCTGCGTGTGAATACCGGGAAAATTATCCAGATCGAAGGGTACCAGATCGTAAAATATTTGAGGCTTTGGTGAGACGAGTTCAAGAAAATGTATGTTTAAATCACGGCGATTACCGCCAAGGCTCAATGGAGAGCGAAACTAATTTATTTCAAAAAAAACTGTTGGAACTCTTGGAAGATACTCCACTTGCAGGTAGGATGCAGATGTGGATTTTCAATTATGGCCTATCTGCTCACTATTGTGATGCGATGAATCATTTAAGTAACACATTTAGTAAATGTTTGTGGTTGTAAGTTTCAATTCCCCGTAGAAGATCGCGGCACACTTCTACCCTGTTGTTTTTCTGTTCAGCAGTAAGGTTTTTGTGACAAATATAAGTTTGTGCACAAACTTATATCGTGTCCAATTCGTTTGTCAAAATTTGATTGACTGTGGTACGGTTCAAATTCAATTGTTCTGCAGTCATTTTGACAGTTAATCGCCGGTCGTACCGTATTAAGTCTCTTAACATTCGCTTAACATTGTCGTCACTTTTTGACATTAAAAGGTCTTCTAGACCGTAGAACGTCCGCAACTGATTCCCGGCCATCTGAAAATGCTTTAAACCACCTAAAAACTTGGGCTCATGACAGAGCGTCATCTGCATACGCCCTTTTCAATTTTTAAAAAGTTTCAGTAGCATCCTTACCGAGTTTAACATAAAACATGATTGCATAACGTTGCTCATAATTAGTATCACTCATTTTTGTAACGCACAACAAAAACTCGTTTCACAAAAAGTTTGTTTACGTCTCACTTGGCAGCAATAGACTAAAAATATTAATATCTAATTTAAATCAGCTGTTCATATAACCATATATTTATTAGTAACTTTCACTGCTGCCAGTTTGGCTGTCAAAAAAAAAAACTAGTCTCATTACTTTATTTATAGCCTCATATATATATACACTGTCCCATATAGATATAGACATTTTATGTGTATGGTATTTTCATCCTTCTCATATCTTAAAACCTAAAACAATTCAGGTTCACCTTCCCCCCCCCCCCCACACTACACCATGTGAATAAAAGCAATACTGTACTTTTCTTCGAAAAGTCGATATAAAAGAAGTTGCCTAATAAATTTATGCTTTTATCAAGTATAAAAACAAAATCTAAAAATTTAGAAATGCAGTATATTTTAATACGAGAAGCATGTCACAAAATGTGTACGAAAATTCGTTTTCCTCATATGGTTACCTAAATATTTCTGCTTCGCCATTTTTTACAACATATCTTCTAAGTTGACAGATACGATATATCAACAAAGAAATTACGTGTACTAGGAGTTTGAGACATATTAAAGAGAAAAATCTTATGCAAATATAATCACTATCTGTAGACTAGCAACTAGTGATGTATTAGCAAATAGTGAAGATTTTATGCAAACTCAGCCCAAACTCATGCTTCTTTAGCAGCAATAACTTCATGAGAGACGTGTGAATCGCGCGCCGCAAGTAGGGGTTTCATTCCACAAAGGCTTTTTTATTTTTTAAGATAATACTGTCGGTTGTTATTACTAAATGGTATATCTACATATCTAAGAATTTTATTAAATGGATAGCAGTAACAATCCTTTAGTTTACTCTTTTAGATATGAAATATAAAAAATTAATATCGTGTTTCTGTTTCTTATATTTTACAAATTTTTTTTTAACGTACGATTATTCCTATTAGTCCGCTGTGATATGTATATTTCACTATTTGTTTTATGTTGAGTCGATTTTATATGCCGCGTAATTGATGGAAAAAATGTCTAATACAGTGACGGTTCTTGAAATCACCCGTGACCCTTGCAGCATAAGTAAAAATTTAACTCCGTTGTTCATAGTCACAGGTTACTACGGATTTAATTCCAAAAAATAGGGGTGTTCAAGACAAGATTTATGTAATAGCTATATTTTTTAAAAAAGTCGATAATAAAATTATCACAATTGCGTTCCGGGAAATGCCAACTTGTATTCAGTTTTCATTCTTAACACATCGGAGTCACCGACGCAGCGAAAATGTTAAAATTACTACATCAAAGTGTTTGAAGTTACAATAATAATGCGCAAATTATCTACATTACCCTTTTGTAAATTTCAAAATTTCCAGACATTTGTCTCGGATTCTCATCATTTACGTAGTAATGGAGATCATTTCAAACGTTATTTTTTCTACTGAATGCTGTGAACAACGACACGTGTTAAACGTTATTCATATGTTACACACATATCTCCAGAAATATTTCATGCCGTAATGTAAACTCCTCATTAAAGTAAGAAAAAATGTTATCAGCAACATTTGCAACTAGGTAACATCTTCAACGAGCTTATGTTGTAGTTGAGTTAACTGAATTAAAGAAATTATTAAATTTTCATAACTAACCTATCTATATATCTTACAAAATACATTTAACAGGAAATGTGAAAACTTAATATAACAAAAATTCAGTCTACGTGAAAAGCCATTAAGAAAAGTTAAACCGACACTGTACAAAATTTTATCTTATAATGTAAAATAATAAAAATATAATATAAGAGGGACTAATAAGAATTTGAGGCATCCCATACCAATTTTTTAAGGGAAAGTGAAATTTAAGCCGGTAGGCTATTTAACTTTTTATTTAAATATACTTTCAAAAAATAAATAGATCAGAGATATACTCGTACTTACTGGATTACGGATAAAACAGTTCAATATCCGTTTTATGCTGAATTTCATATTTTCTTAGTCAGATTTTAATTATAATCTTAAATAACGTTGCTTCAGAGTAAGAAAAGTATTTTTTTTAAATAAACTCGTATTCAATCAATTTATGGATTTAAGTGTCTTTGTATTACTTGAAGTTCATTAAATGAAATAATGCGCTAATTTTAAATATTTATTCCACACTTTTCTTAAAAAAAATAAATAAATAAAAACACTTTATTATTAATAACCAGTAAACGATTGTAAGCTTCCAAAATTATTGTTTTTCAAGTTTTCATTTAAATAAAATATTAAAATTTTTATTTAAACGTTGTCAAGCAATGAAATTCATTGAAAAGAGGTTGGTGGTTTTTATAACGATTAAAAGACATAAACTGGAAAACGGAATACTTTTTTAATTCGTAACTCATTGTAAGGCTAAATAAAAAAATAAAATAATTAACGAGGAACTATTCGAAAAATTAATTGAAATTATATCGCATTACATTTATTTATTTACTTTCTTAATTGTTGAAAAAAATTACGTTTTAAACAAATCTCATTAATACGGAAGATTTAAAACAATTTACGCAAATTAAAATTCAAAGAAAGAAAAAATGACAAAGCCTATTTTTAAATATTTTAATTAGCATTCGTTGTTTTAAAAAAACCACAATCTTAAAGAAAAAATAAATAAATAAAAATCAAATTAAATCTTTATTTCAAAGAGAATTTATTTCTACACTATTTACCTGTTTACAAAATCCCAATCAGAAAAATCATTGATCTGAGTATAGTACAGGATCGAATTATTATTATTATTTTTTTTTTTATGGAAGAGCGGGATCAACAACTATGGTCATTAGCCCGGAATTATATTGTTATATAGCTTATATTTAGGCACATCTAACGGGTAAATTCCTTGTATATGACTGCAATGAAATCTGTTAAAAAACTCCCTCTCGTTGTGTGTGTGCGCCCAACGCTAATAAGAAATCGAGCAAAACAAATGTTGTATTCTAATAGAGGGCAAAATTACCCTAACGATTGGTACTTCACAACAAACTTGATAGAAATAATCGAGAGGGAGTATGAAAGGGTACAAGAGCATCATGTAAGAACCAATCTGCCGGTTGCTTTCAAATTTTCAGAATACTTTCATATTATCCCAGGGAAGGTTTCAATTTATAGATCGAGGCCTTAGTCTATTTGGGTTTATGAGGGGGGGGTGCTTCTGTATGAAGAACGAGGGAAAAGTTGGTGGTAAGAGAGCTTTTCAGGGTTTAAATTTTACCAGTATTATTCTTACAACCATGAGGATAACAAACACAGCGGGTGGTCCAGGGGGTGGAGTCCCCCTCGACTAGAAAGAAAGATCGAGCCAAGAAATCCCTGGTCGGCCAGTATAATAATAAAAATTCACTATCAAATGTTTTCCTTTAACGGTCTAAATAATTAATTGCGCCAAAGATGTTTGTTACCTAGATCAAAGATTCCATCTCTTTTGAAAGACGTTCGTTTCCGAGATCAAAGATGCCGTCTCTTTTGATAATTTACCAAAGAGTAAATTATCAATAAATTATAACTCATAAAATTAACACAGCGTTTGGGTGTTAATATTTCTTCAGTAATTAATATAATAGCTTATAATACAAGTGGACAAGCAAACGAGTTTACGTGGTTAATAAAATCGATTGTTCAGCGTGCAGGTAAATTTCCATTCTGAGTTTCGAGACTCTACTAATGACATTTTTATTCTACTAATGAATTGTTGACCGACTTTCAAAATTCAAAACATACCATTTGAGTTCAGGGTAGTTTAACAATTTTAAAAATGTAACTTGCTTCTTTTAGGGAGGTATTCAAATTTTATTTACTATAACCGGTTACATTTTTTTTGCTATATAGAACTTCTGAGTATAACGTAGAATGTACACAAGGTAGTTTTGAAGAACAGTACTTTCAGAAGTATAATTGAAAACAAATAATAGTAATATGAATCATAAAAATCACAAATATTGTAATTCTAATAACAACATCTGAAAATTGTAAATATCTCTAATTTAAATTGTCACTCTTCGTTTTCATCCTAATAGTAAAATTAGATATTCGTTTTTCCACAAATTTAATCAATACTGAGAGAGAGAGGGAGAGTGTGAAATAGAGTGACTTTGAGGAAGAAAAAGAATGATGAAGAAATTTGGTTATATACATGGTCATTAAATTGTGCACAATACCATTAACCAACAGTGCTCAGCTACACAGCTACCTGATGTTATGGGTTAGTTATTCTGTCCTAGATTTAGATTTACTGCCGCTAACCCTTATTTTAATTCCACTAAACAGTTTTTAAGCACATTAAAAACGTTATTTCAGTAAAACAATGAAAACAGAAAAACATAAACTCAATTTTCAAGCTATTTTGCAAGATGTAGTTATAAATTAAAAGATTATTAACGTCTACAATAAATACGTATATTTTATTTTATTTTGAAAGACCTTTTTTGTATAGTATTATTATTATTATTATTATTATTATGGATGTTTTATTTACACATACAAATATACAATAGTATCTCGTATAAATAGTTTATACATTTATCCGTATTTCCAACAAATTTTAATCCCAGTATAAATTTATTTCAACAAGAAATTATACTTTTTTATAAAACCTTTTATTATGCTTTTATCAATATTTTTTCGTACTTATCTTTTTACTTTATTATATCGTTTACTAATTTACATAACCGTGCATTAAATTAACAATCCTAGTTACACAATAAAACGTAGGATTACAGTAAAAAAATATTGAAAAGTCCTTAGTTTGTATTAGACTATAAAGATATAATTTTTTTTTTTAAATATATTTTAGGAAAAGAACGAGATAAAATTTGTTTCTGATGAGTAGAGAGGCATTTCCCGGAATTTTATTAAATGTATGTTTGCATTAATGCATATCCAAACAAATCAAAATAAATGTTTAACTAGACAGGCTTATTTTTTTATAAAAAAAAGCAAATGATTATATAACGTACGGATTATTTTGGAAGGATATTATGCGAGAATTACGCTGAATGAGTTTAATTTTATTAAATAATTTTAATAAAATTTTCTATTCTTTTTATATTCTTATTATTGAATTATTAATTATTATAAAAAAAATTTTACAATCAGAAGTTAGTAATTATTAATAATTAAAATTAAAAAAAATATATATATATATAAATTAAAAATAATATATATTTAAATTAAAAAAAAAAAAGTTAAAAAGAAAGGAGATGAAGTCTGATTCGAGTCGATATGCCTTCCCCTTGTAAGATCCAAATGTTTCATTAATTAAAAACTTATTGTCTATAGCTCTGGAACCAATGAAAATAAGTACCGGTTATGATATATCGTTGAAAATGCTCTCAATGAGGGCTGATTACTGCTGCAGTTAAAAAAAAATCCCAAATCCAAATTTTTTGGATGTTGAACTTTTTTGGACACTTCAGGTCCAGTCGATTGGAATCAAAACGGGAGTTGCACAATTAGATGTTACAACAGTCCTAAATCCAAATTTCAATATTCTACGGCTAATTGTTTTCGTGTTATGCGAGTCAGAAAGTGTTTGTCATTAATTACTGCATTATTTAATCACTATTATAATAAAAAATTTCTATTAAATTACAATAATAGGTGGTCTAAACGTAGTGACCCTTTTTGCGCACGTGGAATCATTAGCGTTCCAAATCTCAGTATGTATTTGTCACAGCGGGTCAGGCTGAAATTCATTTGACAACTGGCAGTTTAAGCTAGTACATGTGCAAAAATTTTGGAATTCTTACACTCATACATAAGGTATTGAGCCGTGAAGATGAGTGATTTTTGCGCAAAACTGTCCTACATTTTACAATTTTATTTCAATAAAAGCGCAAATGCTGCGCATGTTCTTAAAAAAATGTTTGTTGTTTATGGGGAAGAGACCGTGATAAAAAAAACCCAAAGATTATTCAAAGTCGCTTTCTTTCTGAAAACTTTGATATCCAAGATGCTCCTCGCAGTCGGCGACCAATCACAGAAAAAGTGAATGATATTCTGGCAAAAGCAAGGAAGACATTCTACATGTAAGCAATCATGACGTCGCCAATCACCGAAACATCCTTCACCGTACAGTGTTAAACAAATTTGGAGATAGCTGGCATGATCGTTTGTGTGCCGCATGATCTGACTCGGAAAAATTTACTCGTTCAAATTTCTACTGAAACGTAACGAAATCAATCTATTTCTGAAACGGTTGATCATGAGTGATATAAAATGGATAACTTAGACAACAACGGGCGAAAAAGATCGCGGTCGAAGCGAGGAGAGTATGTGGGACTCCACAGTATGTGGGAAAGCCCCACTGACATCCAGGAAGATGCCTGGCAGAACGATTTACTCCGACCTGTCAACAATTATAGCGATTGCACCTAGGAATTCAGAAGAAACAGCTTGAACTAGCCAACAGAAAGGGAGTCTTGTACCATACTGACAACGCCAGACCGCATACATCTTTACCGACGAGGCAGAAATTGAGACAACTTGACTGAGATGTTTTAATGCATCCATCATATATAACCCGTACCTGCCACCTTCAAAATATCATTTGTTTCGATCTCTGCAGAACTCCCTGAATGGTATTAAGTTACTTTCAAAAGAGACCTATGAAAACCACATATCACATTTTTTTGACCAGAAATTTCAGAAGTTCTATAGCGATCGGATTATGGTTTTACCGGAAAAATGGCAAAGGTCATCGAAAAAGTTGGTACACATGTGATCTCATACGATTATTTTCCCATAATAATAAATATATTCTCAGTTTTAGCCTCCAAAGGATCAATATCTTTTAGAAAAATTAATATTAAGATTTTTTTTATGAAAATGTTTTCACAAAAAAAAATATTTTTTATTCTCATGAAAGAAATACATTTCATGTAATTTTTTTTACAGCATACGTTACAAAATAGAATTCTTTCTAATAATGACAGATTCTTTAATCTGAAATTAATAACTGCTGCTCCTGAAACATCCTTTTTACTAATTAAAATTTCTATTTAACACAAAAATGTCTTTAGTTCTTATAAAATACTATTAAAGCATTAAACCTACGTTTATCACTCTATTAAATTTCTTTAACAATTTGTTTCAAGGTTGTAAGTAAGACGTTTTATAATGAAATTAATTGGATTCTTTGTAACTTCCAGTATGAATCGTTTGAAACTAAATTAAAACATTCATCAAGGGTTTATCCTAAATAAGTTTTAAATTAGTTTTCAAACTTTTATTTCATTTTACAGTATTATTAAAATAGAAAAAAAATAAATAAATAAAAATATATTTCATTGCATATAAAAAACTATTTTTTAAAAAAGCTTTTATTTAACTAATATTAATATTAACATTAATAAAAAAAGGAAACAAATTAGACAAACCTTCTAAAAAGTAAAAAATAAGAATTAAATCAAAGTGACAATTTTAAACAAAAAAATATAATATATTAACAAATATAAAAAGGCACTGAAAAGTAAAAAAATAAATTATATGACAGACATCATGCCGAATTTAATCAAAATGGATTCGGGGATGGTCAACATGGAAATTTCCGTTGAAATCTGAACACCAAATCTTTTCACATCTCAATACTTCCTTCACTTCGTACAAGGAAGTAAATGCGCACCTAACATACGATAATAATTATTAATATAGGATAAATAAAGAGTACGTGGGTAACATTATTGTATATAGTATAGTTTTTTCACATTCTCTAAATTTATTTAAATATATATATGAGTATATATATATATATATATATATATATATGCGACCTGCGAAAAATTGTTCAATATTAGCTTATTTTTATAAGCAGTTGAATAATGGAAAATACGGAAATTTAAAAAATTTGCCATGAAATATTTAGTAATCTTCAGCTCAACTTATATTTTCTTTAATGTATCTAAATAAAAGTACAACAAATTCCATAATAAAATCTTGATTACTTAAACGAATCGATTTTGTATTCAACATTTTTTTTTTTAATTTTTTTCGGCCCGTGAAAAAGGTTTTCTTTCCAACTCGGCCCGCAGGCAAAAACTGTTGGACTCGCCTGACTTAAACCATTAATATCCGTTCTGTTGTCGATAGAAGTTTTACATTTGAAAATATGAATCATATCAAGTATTATAACGGATGTTCCCTATCTCCGTTACTTTTTAATCTTTACATGGAACTAACAGTTAATGATATTAAAGAACAATTTAGATTCGGAGTAACAGTACAAGGTGAAAAGATAAAGATGCTACGATTTGCTGATGATATAGTAATTCTAGCCGAGAGTAAAAAGGATTTAGAAGAAACAATGAACGGCATAGATGAAGTCCTACGCAAGAACTATCGCATGAAAATAAACAAGAACTAAACAAAAGTAATGAAATGTAGTAGAAATAACAAAGATGGACCACTGAATGTGAAAATAGGAAGAGAAAAGATTATGAAGAAGAATTTTGTTATTTGGTAAGTAGAATTACTAAAGATGGACGAAGCAGGAGTTATATAAAATGCCGAATAGCACAAGCGAAACGAGCTTTCAGTCAGATGTATAACTTGTTTACAACAAAAATTAATTTAAGTGTCAGGAAAAGAGTTTTGAAAGTATACGCTTTATATGGATGTGAAACTTGGACGATCGGAGTACCTGAGAAGAAAATATTAGAAGTTTTTGAAATGCGGTGCTATAGGAGAATGTTAAAAATCAGGTGGGTGGATAAAGTGACAGATGAAAAGGTGTTGCGGCAAATAGATGAAGAAAGAAGCATTTGGAAAAATATAGTTAAAAAAGAGACAGGCTAGCAGACCACATACTAAGGGGTCCTGGAATAGTCGCTTTAATGATAGAGGGTCAGGTAGAAGGAAAAAATTGTGTAGGCAGGCAACGTTTGGAATATGTAAAACAAATTGTTAGGGGTCTAGGATGTAGGGAGTATACCGAAATAAAACGACTAGCACTAGATAGGGCTTGGAGAGCTGCATCAAACCAGTCAAATGGCTGAAGACCAAAAAAAATAATAATATAAAATGGTTGTGTTACCTAGAGAGTTATATAATAAATTTTTTTTTTTGTATATATATATATATATATATATACAAAAAAAAAAAAATATATATATATATACAAAAAAAAAATATATATATATAGCCTATGACATTTCCTTTAACGTAACGATTCTAACGCGGAATCAAATCTAAATCGGTTCAACAGTTGAGCTGCTGTGGTGGAAGAAATATACATACGTACACCCTAAATACATTACACTCGTTTTTGGACAGCCGTGTAAAAAGATTAGGTAACTATAAAAAATTAATTTATGGTCTATGATTTACGAGCTAATGCGAAAAAAAAATTATTATTTTAGCCATAATCCATGATTAATAATAAGAACCATAAATAGATAGACAAAGAAATGCTTTTATCGATTTGTAATAACACAGTGCAAATACAAATGCATCTTAGCATTAATAGACATGACCAAGGTCGCCTGTGTCTCTATAATAACGGTAATAATGAAAAATAAATGTTCTAGTTACTTGAAATGAATTATTCCTTAGCAGAAGAATAGATTTTATTTTATTTTTTCCAGTTAAGAAAACTTCTTTGTACTACAGTTTTATTCTCAATAGGAAGGAAACATTTAAAATTAGCATCGCTTTATGTATCAAGTAGCAAACCAACGGAAATTATTGAAACTGAGTATAGGTTGTAGTTGAATCAGATTTTTGTAGTACAGTTCAGGGATGTGGATAACAGTTGCATATAATTGGAAAGGATTGTTAAATGTAATTATAATTAACAGGAAGTAATAAATCTGTTATCTTCATTCTGATATTTATTTATTATTTATTTTTTAATTTATTTTACGTATACCAGGTTACAGAGTAACAGCACAGTGACATGATGTCAACAGTACTCTGCAGAAATGTCAAGACATCGGGGCCCAGTCTGGCGTGTAATTGTAAATATGTAGTCTTGAACAGAATCAATAGAACAGAATCAGTCACCGGTATCCACAGCCTAATTCAATTCTATATAAATGTAAACTGCCTTTACAAGAACTCGAATCTTAGAACTCGACTTCGAAAATCAGCTGATTTTGCAATGACGAGTTTAACCACTAGACTAGCCCGGCGGGTTGCTATTATAAATAGGATTTTTTATCGACTCCATTCCTAGATCTATTCCTGTTCTTACTGGCTTACGTCGATAGAATCTAATTGTGTATCTGATTACGAACTTAGGAATCTATCTATAAACTCATCTCTATATCTTAAAAAGAATACAAACTCTATATCTTAAAGAATGGAAAATTTGTATTCCTTAATATCGCAAATCCCATTCCAGAAAATGAAAGAAAAATAGTATGGGCAGATATACATATACATTAGATTCGGTATGGTAAGAATATATGGAGGTTTCAGCATACGGTAGACGTTTCCCTTTACACCTACAGTTTAGATATTGGGCTTTCAAATATTAAATTTTTTAATTTTTCTGGGTTTTTTTATAAGACGTAAGTTTAATTAAATTTATAAATATACTATTACATAAAGACGAAGAGGGGTTTATCGTTCGGGTTAAACAAAAAACCTACTTCGACCAATCACAACCAAACTTTTACCCATGTTTCTTGGCATAATGAGTTGAATTAATGATCTGTAAACTGTGAGTCTCAATCACTGTGTGAGCTGGATTTGAACTGAATGATTCGAATCAATCGGATGAATAATATTACAAAAGTGTTAAAATTAAATTTACTTTAAATAAAAGCATCTACATCGATGCTATTAAATAAAAAAGAAGAGGGATTTTTTGTTCAGAATAAACAAAAAAACTACTCGATCAATTGCAACTTAAATTTTACTCACGGCATAAGTGAGAAGGTTTTTGGATATATACATCGAAGAACCAACCATATATATATATATATATATATATATATATATATATATATATGGTTGGTTCTTCGAGATATATGTATATATCTCGATATATATATATCTTCGAGATATATGTTTATATCTCGAAGAACCAACTGATCGATCGATTGCTTTCAAATTTTCAGGATACATTCGTATTATATCATGGAAGGGTTTAACCCCACAGACCGAGACCCTCGCTCCCTTGAAGGTTAAAATATTAAAAATATTCATTATTTCTTAACACCGAAAGAGGGTGAAGTTGTAAATTAAAGATATTCATTAAGGAAATAAAGATTAATCCTTTTACTTCATTATTATATTTCTACCTCCATGGCAAAAAATAAGTTATGAATTTTTCATAAAAATGTGTGTGTCAAAGGTGTGTGCACTTACCATATTTACTATTATTCTGTCTTTTGTAATTTAGTTTCTTTTTTAGGTTTCTATAAAGCCTGAATATTTTAATTTGTATTTATCACTATTCTCACAATCATGAGAATAACGAATAATACGGGGGTCTAGGGGGCGGATCCCTCTAGGTAAATTGGATTGGCGACCAAAGCGAGTTCTGCGGGTGTCCAAGGAGCTGTCCCCCTGCAACACGGGAATGGCCAGCGAAGTTAGCTCTCTGCAGTATCTGGGGTAGATTCCGTGTCTCCGGAAGGCCCCGAGGAGATCCTGAATTGGCTTCGGGCTTCGCCTGGTCCGAACTTGGCCCTGAGGGTCCATGTTCTGGCTAGACGGGCCGGCTAGTTGATTATAAACTAGTAATGGATATAAATTATATATTTTATTTTATCAGATGTAACTTTCCTAAAAATGAGAAATTTCTTGCGTATAAGAGAAATAATTATAATTAAAATAAAATGGAAACTAAGTAATTTATCTTGGTAGATGAGCACCTTTGGATTAAACCTCATTTGAAGATATCTTATTAAGTTTATCTGTTAACAGAACCATATTAAAGTAGCTACCCTGTGTATTTGTTTTATCTATTTGTCTACCTTTTTTCTCCACGAATATGCTTTCAAGAACCACACAAATATCATTTCATGTATTTTTTTCTTTTCTTCCAAAAGTTCTTCATTCTTCCAAACAATTCTTTCTTTCTTCAGTCAATTCTCCTCCTCTGTTGAGTTTTTTCTTTGCACCTACAAGAATCTTTAATTCAAAAATCTTTTTTTTTTTATTCTTTTCGATCTAGACAGCCTTTTTGAGCTCTTCTTTCATCTGTTTAACGTAGGTACCTTGACGTTTGTAGTTCCACAGTTTATTGAAAATCTGTTTGTTTGATCTCAATTGATTCATTCGGACCATATGTCCATAGAATTTTTGTCATAGTTTTCTTATTGTTACTTGCAGGTCTTCAATTTTATCATATATTGGCCTTCTTGGATCATAGATCCTTCTTAAAATTCTTTTTATCTTCAGTTTATTTTCTATTCCAGATATGTTTGTTGTTTCTATGCGTATAAGATTAGTGGTCTTACAAATGTGCTAAAATGCCTAAATTTTCCACATATGAAAGATTTTTTTTTTTACTATACATATTTATTTTCTAAAAGTTTAGTTGTTTTTATTTGTGTTTTTTGATTTCAGTTAGTTTATCTGTTCGGTTTTTAATAATTATCTCTCCAAAGATATTTTATATGGTACGTAATCTTCATTTTTCCATATATTGTTTCTATCGTCTTGGGATATTTATTGGCACTTGTCATCATTTCTGTCTTTATAAAAGAGATCTGCAAGCCTGTTTTTTCTGCTATTTCTTTCAAACGGTTAATTTGGTTGTTTGCTTGATGTTCTGATTGTACAAAGAGTGCTAAGTCGTCGGCAAAAGATAGACTTTCAATCATTACGTTCTGATTCTTTCTTCCTATTTTTGCAATCGAGTCGTTATTTTCCCAGAAGGTTTTGATGACATTATTTAAAGCCAAGTTGAAAGATCATCTCTTTGTCTTAGTCCTAATTTATTTGGAACGGTTTGCTGACTTCACCTATTTATTTTATTACTGGAAATAAAATAAAAATTAATTTTTTATTATATTACATTTCATAATCGGTAAATGATTCGGGATTACCCTTTAAAACTTACTATTCAGTAATAAGACCTCATAAGAAAAAAATATTGGGGATTTTATGGAGAACTGGAATATTGAAATAAGGAAATAGAAAACGGATTAAAGAAAGAAATTAAATCAAACCCGTAAATTCATGTGGCTTAAATATATTTTTTTTAGATTTCACGATTAAATATAAAACCCAGACTACCTAATAAAATTTTTTCCATCAAGCATTACGAGCTTCCATTCCCTAGCTATTATCTCTGTAGTATTTTCTCAACATTCCTTGTAATGAAATAATTTTTAACACCAGCTTTTAAATTGATCCATTAAGATAAATTATCCAATAAGATTTTCTCGTATAGATTTATTTTTAAAGTAAAATTATTTTACGTTGAAATTATTATTTTTTTTTTAATTTAAAGAGTAGTATATTTTTTTACGTTAGAAGATTTAATAAAAATCTTAATTTTTTAACACTGAAGGAAGTGTAATATTTTTAAGTAGGTAATTTAAATCTATGAAAGTTAATTTATTTTAGGGAAAAATTTTCCTGAAAAATATGTTGTAATTGTCATTAAAAGGAGTGCAAACTTGTTTATTTTTACTAGTATGTATATAAATTTAAAAAAAATTCTATCCCATTAAATTAAATAGTTTAAAGAATTACCATAATATAATATATACACTGAAATTACTTCTACCGGGGTTAGTTTACGTTGAAATAACCTTCTATAAAAAATTCACGAGCTAAGGATGTAAAATACGTGCGTGAAACATAATTTATTCGGTAGCAGTACTGAAACGTTATAAAAATTTTATAAAAATAAGACCTTCCGACGTAATTAGAAAACTGTTTAAAAACTAATGACTCAAAAGATATATTTAATCTCTTAACGAATAATGATGAAAAACCATTATTTTATTTTTAGATTCGTTAGTGCCTGAATTAGTATTTAATCAATTTTATTAAGCAAACAAGGTATTTAAGTATGCTACGGTTAAAACAAAATGATCCTACATTTTACTTAATATTGTAATCCATTTTTCTTCAACAGTTTCGCCTGCAGTAAAAATAATTTAAAATAAATAAAAAATTCAACACTAGGATTGGAATTCTAAGTAAATGTTTTTCGCTTCCTTTTCATAATTTTAGTCAACTCGTGGTTTTCGAAAAACACTGAAATACACCATTATTTGGGATTGGCAACCGTTCGATTTTTTCCTGAGCGCAAAATGAAGTGTCGTCATTAGCGCGCAAACACGATATTAATATAATTAAAAAAATTATTTAAAAGAATATCTTAAAAATTAATTTAAAAAATATTTAAACACAGTATAGATGAAAAATGCCGATATCGTATGAAAAAAACGAATTAAAATCACATTTACAGTTGTTAAAAATTAATTTAAATGAATAAAAATACGATCTGGCATACGCCAAATGGTATAAAAAGACAAAAAATATAATCAATATTTGTGTATCCAGATATACGGCCTTAAGAAATCGTAAGACAATCGATAATCATATGTTTCCCTAAAATATTTCTGATGTTAGCCCTTGGTTTAAATTTCCAACGCAGTTACCAGACGCAGCGAACTCAAACGGGTGTATCAGTCGAGTCATCAGATATCTGTGAGTAAGCCTGGTGTGCTCCATTTGTAAATGGTAATTAATAACTTCCTAAAGACGGTTAGACCTAGATGAAGAGCTCCAGGAACACACAGTGTTCTTAACTGGACGACGTTTATTATTGATGGTAGCATTCCATTCACTCTGCCACTTGAATCACACTCTTCAGAAAACAGACAAGATCATTCTAAACAACGCGATTAGTGAAAGGAAGAAGCAAACAAGCCTCCTTTGCCATACGATCAACGCGCTCATCATCAGCATGCCAACCTTTTGAGAAGAGATTCGGTACAAGATACAAAATGAGATTGAACAAATGTATGAATCGACTTGCGATTACCTTCCTGGATAACAGTGAGGTGTTAAGCGCCTAAAGTGACTGCATAAATTAGATCTATAAGTTCTCCGAGATTTTTTTGAGGTGAATCAGCTACCCTAGGTGTTGTGCATCATCAAACTTCACTTTGTTTTGCCGGTTACTTTTGTTGGTACTTTGATTTATTTCAATTTTTGACTGTTTCTTTGTCTGATTTATTCTTTATGTGATTGATAAGACTGTTTTTTGGTGTTGTGTTTTGCTTTTTATTTTTTGAACTTTGGACAGAAGTTTTTGAATACAGAAAACAGAGTTAAATGTTTCACGAGTCGAAACTCGCCAACGAACTGTTTTCTTACGTATGTTTATATGAACCTTTTACCTTTCTTTTGGCTATAGAATGATCTCCCGAGGGATTTTCATGCAATCTGGAATCACACTACATTTATGTTTACTGTACATGCATGTATACCGTTCTTTGTAGGATTTCAATGGAAATATCCTTCCTTGGAATTCTGCATCTCCTTCCTTGTCATTTTTCTTTCTTTTTTTTGTATTCAATACTATTTATGCTTTCGGTAAATCGGAACTAACTGTAAATTAAACAGTGTGGCAAAAAAGATTTAACTCGTACTCCTACCCTCTCTTCTGCAGCATCATTGTTAATTTTTTTTTCCTCCTTTTCATTAGATTTAGACCGCCACGTATAACATTATATTGTTCGTTTGATAGATATTAACCGTTTATATAAAGTCATTGTCATAAGTCATAAAAAAATGATATAAAAATTTTACCCTAAAATTAATAAATTTGTATACTATAATGTATCATAATGAGTATAATGAGAAATGAAAAATACGTCAAAGGAAAGTTGAACATCTGTATTCAGTAACTAAAAAGTAGTAAATAAAAACAATTTAAGACAATACAACACCTACATCGAATAAGATACAATAATAAGATACAATATACTATAATGTATCATAATGAGTATAATGAGAAATGAAGAATACGTCAAAGGAAAGTTGAACATCTGTATTCAGTAATTAAAAAGTAGTAAATAAAAACAAAAATTTAAGACAATACAACACCTACATCGAATAAAAGAGATAAGATACAATTAGTATCATAGAAATAGTGAATGTATTTTATCAAAGAGGCATGTAATACGTTAAAGATGTTAGCTTGAAAGTGTTAATGATTTTATCAGAAATGTAAGTGAAGTATATTTTTGTCAGCCTAATCCGTCTTATTCATGAGTAAGGAAACAACTAAAAAGATTATAACTAATACTTTACGTTAATACTTTAGCACCACAAAATTGCGTGCCTGAATTTAATGAGTCACATAATGCTGTGTACAGTTCATTATGACTATTCATATCTATAATGCTAATATAGATTTGTTGCTGTTTTCTTCTGTTTCTGAAATCCGGTTATCGAGTTAGTTATTTTCGCTCAAAAAACTCATCGCGAATGTATTCATAAACAAATACAATAATAAATATTTTATTCCTAAAATGAGTCATTTATTTATACATTTATTCTCGGATTTTTAAAAGCGTATACAACTATGATGGCGACGTGCATCATATCGTACACAATTGAATTTTTTACTAGATGTATTTTTAGTTACGTTTAATTGACAGACAGTTTAAAATCGTTTTATCTAATTATAAAGATTAATAATGCATATTATTAATAAAAATAACTAAATGGAAAGGAGGCGAAGGATGTATGACCTAGAAAAGGCGTTTGACAGAGTTTGATGAGATAAATTACTGCTAATTTTGGAAAAAAAGACGCTGACTGGAAAAGAAAGTTGTACTATATATAACCAGAGAATAAAAGTGAGGATAGGAAACGAAATGCCAGGAAGAACAGGGAGTGAGGCATGGATGCTGCATGTCACCAACATAGTGTATATATCTGGAATAAATAATTAAATGTTGTCTGAATGGAAAAAGAGAATAAAGATCGGGGGAAGAAGAATAGAATGTATACTTTTTGTTGATGAGATGGCGGTACTGGCGGAGAGTCCAAGTAAACTAAATGAAATGCTGGGCGACTAAAATAAAGCAAGCGAAAGTTAGTGAATGAGGAGCAAAAAAAAGAAGGCAAGATTAGGTGGAAAAAATAAGAGGATTGAGGTTAAGATAACAATCGAAGTTTTAGAGCAGATGAAAAAATGTCAGTACTTAAGCTTTATAACTGATCACCTGAATTGCTCAGTAGAAATTAAAACAAGAATATCAAAAAGTAAGCAAGCTTTAATAAAAAGGGAAGACTGCTGTGTAGAAAGTTAAACTTGGCGTTAAGGTTACTTAATTAAATGTTTTATCTGGAGTGTGACGTTCTATGTGGCTGAAACATGGACGATGAGAAAGGCCGACAAAAATTAAATTGAGCCTTTTGAGATGTGGGTCTGGCGTAGAATGATAAATGTCAAACGGCATGATCCTGTAAATAGTGAAAATGTATTAAGGAGAATCGGAGAAAACAGGAAAATGCTAAATGCGACTGAATTTAGGAAAAGGGACTGGCTAGGACATTGTATGAAAAGAACGTGCTTATTAGTGGATGCCATAGAAGACTTGGTGAATGGAAAGAAAGGAAGAGATTTCAAATTATGGAAGAGGGAAAATATGGGGGAAAAATAGGTTAGCAAAAGATAGAACAAGTGGAGAGAAGCAGTCGTGTCGGGACCTGTCCTAATAGCAAAACACTATAAATGAATGAAATTAAATAAAAACCTAACGTAAATTTACTGACCGGGTTGGTAGTTTTTCATTTTTTTTTTATTATTTTCATTAATTTAAATTTATTTTTATTTTATAATTTTAATTTCATACATTACTTATATAGACTAAAAAGAAATTTAAAAAATCTGACGTGGACACTAGATGACTTCCTGGTTTGACTATTAAATTACATATACACATTTTTTTAAAAAGAAAAGCACATAAAATATTATTTCATTAATAGCTTCAGATATTTTTTTTACTTCCTTGTACAAAGTAAAGGAAATATTATGATGAAAAATATCGGTTTTCAGATTTCAATGGAAATATCCATTTTGATAGTTTCGGTGTGACGTCTGTACGTACGTATGTATCTCGCATAACGATTGCCGTAGGATGTTTAAATTTTGGATTTAGCACTGTTGTAACATCTAGTTGTGTTCCTCTCCTTTGATTGCAATCGACTGAACCAAAAATGTCCAAAAAGCCCAAAATCCAAAAAAGTGCATTTTGGACTTTTTTTTAACTGCAGTAATAAGCCCTCATTGTGAGCTTTTCAAAGATATATCATAAGTGGTACTTATTTTCATTGGTTCAAGAAGTATAGCCAAATAAAATTTTAATTAATGATATATTTGGTTCTTACAAGTAGAAGGCACAGCAGTTGGAATCAGATTTCATCTATTTAAATATATTGATTTATTAATTAATTAAATCTCTGATTGTAAAAAAAGTTTTCGATAAAAAAAATATTGAATATATCAGAAGTTAAAATGAAATAAAATATGTACTTTTCATTTTAAAAAAAATGTCTACATGTAATTTAATAGGCGTACAAGGAAGACATGAGGTGCCGACTAAAGTTTTTTTTTTATTACTGTTATTGAATTATTACTTATTGTAAAACCTTTTTTAGAATTAGAGGTCAATAATAATTGATAAATCAATATATTTAAATAGATGAAATCTGATTCCAACTGGTGTGCCTTCTGCTTGTAAGATCCAAATATATCATTAATTAAAATTTTACTTGGCTATAACTCTTGAACCAGTGAAAATAAGTACCAGTTATGATATATATATCTTTGAAAAGCTCTCAATGAGGGCTTATTACTGCAGTTAAGAAAAAGCACAAATATCAGATTTTTTTATTTTGGGCTTCTTTGGACACTTTTGTTCCAGTCGATTGCAATCAAAAGGGGTGGTGTGCATAATTAGATGTTACAACAGTCCTAAATTAAAAATTTCAACATCCTACCATTAATAGTTTCTGACTAGTCAGAAACTAGTCAAAGTGGTTTCAGGGATGGTCAAAATGGATATTTCCGTTGAAATCTGAAAACCACAATTTTTCGCGGTCAAATAATTTTTTTACTTCGTACAAGGAAGTAATAATGTTGATCTTTTAAGTTTTTTTCAGCTGTAGGATGCTACAAAATCAAACATCTCAAAAAGCTTTTTGAATATCTGTTTCTTAATCTTAACTTCTATACACTAATGAATAATTTGTATGCATTGATTTTAAGTCTTCATCAATAGGCCTAAGTTTTTGATGTGATCGACACATTTCTTTTAGTTTTCTATAGTAAAATTTCTCTATAGTTTCAAGAACTTCGTCCGTGGAACAATTTTTTGAACTCAGAACAGTTTTATACTTTTTTATAAAACTAGCTTGCATTTGAGCCAACGTGTAGTAAAATAAGTGTTTCACCTTTATGTAAGGACGCTTCAAGACCACTGGATTTATTTTCATCTTCTAAAAGAAACAATTTTGTATTTTGATTTTATTTTTTCTCTCGCCTTATTTAATTTTTTAAAAAACGAATTTACCTTCAATGAAATTCTTTATTTGGTAAATTTTAAGAAGAAATTTCTCTTCTACACGGGCATTGTCTGGACGTTCGATTTGGAATTTTTTGCCGTTATTGCAGGAATTTCTATATGTCTGAGACTTATTTTCTTCGGAATACGAAATATCATTTATTTCGATCACTTTAAATTTTATTTTTTTGTTTCAGGTCAATTCTAATTTTTTCAGTAGTTGGATGTTCATATGATCGTAAACACAAGAAAAGGTAAAGTTATTCAGTTTGACTACTCTTGAGAATTCAATTTTAACTGCATAACTTTACCTTCTCTTTTTTCTAATTTCCTTGATCTATGAAAACACTATAATCTATATTAGATAAATCAATTTCATTTTATATTTTGAACTGTTGTTCTTTCTAAATTGCAAGTCAGTAGAGAAATCTATATTGTTTGTTATATAAGGACTGGCAGCCAAATTTTCTGAAAGGTTTTACACGTTGGCTTCCTTATTATAGACTTTAATTTGTTTTTTTTCTAACTTTTTATCGATTACAATTATTATTTATTTTTATTATTACAATTATATGTTTTGGAGATTTAAAAATTATACTCTCAGTGAAATATCAAAAAAAATTTAAGCTGAATCATTTATCTTATTTTTTATTTAAATTGTAAATAAATTTTTAACCAAAATTAAAAATTATAACAAAAATAGGTTATAGTATAAGATCCGGCAGCTGATTCCTGCAGGTATTTTTTTTTTTTAATGAAATTCGACTTAAATGATCGATTAATTATAATTTAATACATTATTGTCGTGTTGCCTAGCAAAAATTAGCTGCAATTACCTTTAATTAAATATATTGTAATTAATTCATTTTAACGAATTACAAGTATATTTTTTTAAAGTAAATTAAAAGAAAATTATGTGAAAAATGTAAAAAAAAAATGGTTGCCAGCTCTGTCAGTCAGCCGCAACCCCCAAGTTGCCAGGTATAAACAGGTTAAACAGTTCAATTAACCACACATCTCAGGAATGGTCGAACTGAGAACGTACAAGACTACACTTCATTTACACTCATACATATCATCCTCATTCATCCTCTGAAGAACTATCTAAGCGGTAGTTACCGGAGGCTAACAGGAAAAAGAAAAAGGTATAAACAGGTATGGTTATTATACATATTTACGCTCATCGTGTTTTTCAAAAAAATTATACACTAGATTCAAGTTTAACTTTTTCTGTACACGATAATACATGGTTGCCTGTAAAAAAAAATGGTCGCAAATAGCAGTTGTCATTATTTGAACTAATTACTTTCAGTCTGGATATGTGCGAACGAGAGAGAAGGAATGCGCGCACTGCTTCA
This sequence comes from Lycorma delicatula, assembly GCF_047948215.1. NCBI lineage: Eukaryota > Metazoa > Arthropoda > Insecta > Hemiptera > Fulgoridae > Lycorma > Lycorma delicatula. The sequence continues at coordinate 127,542,865 of NC_134462.1, forward strand.
TGTTGAAAACTAGAAGCGCGACTATCGTGATATTAATTATTTCAGTAATATTTAATCTAATCCACCGAGTTGCTCTAGTAGTAACCTCGTCGTCGTAAATCGACTGTTTTCGAAGTCAAAAGTACTCAGGTTCACATCCTAATAACGGTATTTGTTTTTATTAGGATTTGAATACTAGATGATAGATTATCGGTGTTCTTTAGTGGTTGGGATTCAATTAGCCACTCGTCTCGGGAACGATAGGCCTGAGTAAACTTTACGTTTACCGGTACAGTTACATTACAGTGATAAGTCGCTAATGACTTTAATTGCTGATACTGTATTAAAAAAAATTATAATGTAAACATATAAAATGTTTTATACTATATGAAAAATATCAAATCTAATTGGGATTCAAAGACAAGACCTTCCTGATGAAATATGCTATAATTTCCCCGTAGAGGCCGGCGAATTTATATTGGGTTTTACTTTCTTTATAATTTCTGTAATTTATTTCTTTACTCAAAATATATTTCGTAAAGTTTTAGGAATAACTACAAATAGTATTTTAAAATCTGATTAAAAAAAAATCCATAAATATTTAAATATAACGTAATATTTATACTTGGATTAAATCAATTTTTTCGAAAATTTGTTCTGAGTGTTAAACGTAAGTAATAAATGTGATTTGGACACCACATGACTTCTTTGTACGTCTATTAAATTACATATACACAATCTATTATTAATAAATCAATATATTTAAATTTTAAAAAAATGAAATTAACTTCGATTCAAACCAATGTGTCTTCTCCTTGTTAGATCCAAATATTATTTCATTAATTAAAATTTTATTTGGCTATAACTCTGGAACCAGTGGAAATAAGTACCGCTTATGATATATCGTTGAAAACGAGAGAAAAAGTGGAAGCATATTAATAGAATTATGAAAGTCCAAAAAAAAACAAAATCCAAAAAATTTGGATTTTGTTTTTTTTTTACATTTTTGTTCAAGTCGATTGCAATTAAAAGGAAAGGTGCACAACTAGGTGTTACAACTGTCCTAAATCCAAAATTTAAACATCCTACGGCTAATCTTTTATTTTTAGTTATGCGAGATACATACATACGTATAGACGTCATGCGGAAACTAAACAAAATTGATTCAAAATTGGGATGGTCAAAATGGTTATTTCCTTTGAAATCTGAAAACCGAAATTTTTCGTGATTACTATAATACTTTCTTTACTTCGTACAAGAAAGTAAAAATTAGTGAAATTACTTTAGAAGATGATGAACAGTATACATATATATAATAGTAATGATCGGTATAAATTTGTTTTTGTGCCTTATGAACTTGATATAATTTTTGTGCTTGAAAAAGGTTTTGTATATATTTATTAATTACAGTATTAACACTTTACAAATTGTATATACAAATAATTGTAAGAGATAAATTAAGATACGTGTAAATAGGACCTGATAAATATTTAACCAAAAATTCGAATAGTTTATAACTAAATTACATAAAATATTTTACTACTTTTTTTGTGAATGCTTTTATTTATTTTTAGTAGTAGAATATGTTTGTATATTTTAATTTTAAAATTATTTTAATCTTTACTCCTTTATCAACGACTTAATTATTAGGTATTTTGGGAATAAATAAACTAGTCTCAGGCAATTTTACCGCGTGATAACGTTTTGGGATCCTGCATACTTTGCGTAAATTGTATATACTCACGTGTATGTCATTAAAATATAACAGCGTTTTTATTTTATTTATTGGCTTTTTTTTAATAATATATATAATTTTATTCATATTTAATTTTTTTTTTTAAATTTAGCTTATTTGTTTTTGTACAAGGCGTTTTTAAAGGCAATAGGTCCTACGGGATACAACTTTGGGGTACGGCGAGCAACAGAAATATCGATATAATCCAAATGTTCCAGAAAAAAATGCTGAGGAACATTTCGGAGGCATCACGGGTTCGCAAAGAACAACACGATTACTTAGGTATGCCATCTATTCGTTAAGAAATTCACCGTCAAAAGTTCAAACTATGTACTTAAACTTGCACGAAAACCATCTGGCTGTCCATCGTCCGTTGAATATCATCCTATTGTTACTGAAATTTTTGCTGATACTATTTATAAAGTATTTTAATTCAGTAATATGAATTATTTTGTTTTTTTGTTATGAATTAAGTTTCTTATACGGTTTTGACCTTGTTTAATATATGTGTTAATTTGTTAGTCTTCTTATTTTTCTCTTGTATTATTTGTGTCAATTTTTTTTTATACTCAGTTTCTTATTCGGTTTTATTAACCATTTAATTTTATTGTTCTCAGTATCTATTTTATGTTACAATATAATTTTCGAATCGTTTGTACTTTGTTACGGTTAGTTAAATTTTTATTTTTTATACTTTTTATTTATTGTACTATAGTTTGTTTAAACCTTTATATTGTTTTGCAAGGTATCACTGGATGCCTTCCTTTCACCCTGTTCAGGAAAATGATTATAAACAAACCAATACATACAAAAAAATGATATTATTTCACTTAAGTCAATGTGAAAAATACCTTTGACTAAACTAAGGAAGATTACTATTTCCATATAACTGTAGTCGCAAACAAAATCTTTTTATCGAAATTATTTTAAATCATATTTTTTTCACTAAATAATATTTTTTATTGTTAACTTCAAATCTACAATCAACCACAAAAGAAATAAATTCCGTTGAATATAATAATATATATGTGTGTGTGTGTGTGTGTGTTTTTTTATATAAAACATATACGTCTAATTTAAATAACCACTAATGTAAGAGACGTAGTTTATTATTTCACTTAAGCTAATGTGAAAAATACCTTTGACTAAACTAAGGAAGATTACTATTTCCATATAACTGTAGTCGCAAACAAAATCTTTTTATCGAAATTATTTTAAATCATATTTTTTTCACTAAATAATATTTTTTATTAACTTCAAATCTACAATCAACCACAAAAGAAATAAATTCCGTTGAATATAATATATATATATATATATATATATACAAATATGTGTGTGTGTGTGTTTTTATATATAAAACATATACGTCTAATTTAAATAACCACTAATGTAAGAGACGTAGTTAAAGGTCTAGAACATTGAGACATTTTCAAGTGCCTTATTCAGTTGCAGTCATCAACAAAACATAGTTTTCTTAACGAAAGAAAACACTTAAATTAAAGCTAATATGATTTTTTAAATTAAAAATAAAACTTTTGTAAAAATTTTATTCTCTATGCAACCTGTTTTTTTTTTTTTTTTTTTTGTTTTTTTACTGTTTTATAAAGAATTGATTTAAACAGAATAAATTCTTGTTTTGTTTTTCTTAAAAATATAAATAAAATGAAACACGATTTTTAACTTCTTTTTATAACATGTACAATTTTTAAGCTCCATATCGACGATAAAAAATAATTTACTTTATTAAAAACTCAATAAGTTTTGCATATAAACTTATTTAGACCGGTGGGTGAAAAAATAAATTCATTATAATAACGTACAATATTGTTCATTTTAATAACGTTACGGCCTATTGCGCCGTAAGCAGTTTAGTGAAATCTCGTGCTAGATTTAGTGTTTTCATAATGGTAAAAATATTAGGGGTCGGTTATAAACATGCACTAGCCTATTATAAGAGGATTTTATGGCCTTGTTAGCTGTCACTGTATTTCATATTTGAAATATGAATAGCAGCCACATCGTTATCACGATGTAGCTTACACTTGATTCTCTTTCAAATGTAAACAAACCCTATAATCTGAATAACAAATTTTTAAATTATATTTTACCTTTATATTGCTAAATATTGATTTAAATTTTATTAAGGACTATGTGTATGTGTATATATGCAGGTGTCCCATATAAAACCCATCAATCACTCATCCATGAAATTTCAAAAGTCAAGCTTACTCCCCTACTCGTTACTGAAATGGACTCGTCCAACATCTGAACATCGCGGCGACGCAGTAGAATACTGCCGATAGTAACAACAATGCAATCATAACGTTCAGTATTATGCTAAGAGACAAGATGATGTTTTCGCTAGATGAACGTATTTTCATTGTCGAGTCGTACTTCAGTACGAAATCAGCGCTCGCAGTGCAAGATTTGTTTCGCCATAATTACCCAGATAAACCGGCTCCTAACAAAACATCAGTATTAACGTTAGTCGCGAAATTTAGAGAGACCGGTTCTGTTAATAACAAGGAACACAAAAGATCTGCGTCAGTGTTGAATACAGATACAGTCACTGAAATCAAAGACCGATTACTCGCCTCGCCAAATAAATCGATCAGTCTGCTGAAATTAATTTATCTAAATCAACTGCTTATCGGGCGACCAAACAATTACAATTACGACCTTATCGCATTCAAACGGTTTATCAACTTCTTGAGCCCGACAAAGAAAAACGGCTACAATATTATTGTCAACGGTAACGTCGATTTCTGCGTGAGTGAATTAACGTTATGGATTCGTTATTTTTCACAGATGAAGCACGGTTTCATTTGGATGGCTACGTAAACAGCCAAAACAGTAGAATTTGGAGCGCTGAAAATCCCCACGTTTATCACGAAAAACAATTACACCCGCAGAAGTCGGGCGTGTGGTGCGCGATATCGCGGAAGAAAATAATCGGTCCTATTTTTTTCGAGTACACCATTAATGCAGAACGATATCAGGATATTTTATTTCAGTTCATCGCACTCTTGGAAGAGGAAGACAGACACTGCCGGCTACAAAATGACGGTACGACATCGCACTACGCAGGTTCAACTTCTGATTTCGTCGAGGAATTCTTTGGTAATCGTGTTATCGGTCGAGGCTTGAGGCCACTAAGATCTCCAGATTTGACTGCGACGGATTTTTTTCTACGGGGTTACCTCAAAGAAAAAGCCTACAGCAACAAACCACGAACACTTGAACAATTGAAAGTCAATATTGAACAAGTTGTATTAAATATTCTGCCACAAACTTCTAAAAAAGTTGCAAGAAATTCTGTAAAAAGAATTGAAGCTTGTATTCAAGAAGGTGGCGGCCACTTCCAACATTTTCTCTAAATGTAAGATAATGGATGGTAATAATAAAAATTACATTTACATTTACACATGCCTTTTTATTATTTCAATACCTACCAATATAAGGTTGGGTTGCGTTTTATATGGGACACCCTGTGTATATATATATTATAAAGAGGCTATAAGAACATAGGCTCGAAAACGTTTCGTTTGTAACTTTCGGTTAGTGAAAGATTTCGCCCTGATTTCGGTTTCCCACGGGAAATGAAGACTTGTAACTCTGGGAAGGTAATTATGGAGCCAATTTGTTTTTTATGGTTTTTAATTGTTTCTTATAGTTGCTGATCTGAAAGAATTTTAAAAATGGATCCCAGAATTATGCCTCCATTATTTTTAAAGAAAACTGAAGTAAAACACAAAAATTAGGGGTAAAAAATAACACATTTTTGGATTTAACATAAGAGAACTTTGTTAAATGGTTAATGAAGTTGTACTTTTTTTTCAATTAGAAATGTGAAAAATTAAAACTGAAAAGATTAATGTAAATTACACAAGAAAAAATTGAATACAAGATACTGAAATTTAACTTTATTCAAGTACAAAATAGAACCGATTTCTTCCATAGGTTGGAAATAACAGCTGATGAACAATTAACTTTTTGAAACAGTATTTGAATAATCTTGATGGTGGTTTTTGTTTTATGTATTAACGTAGTCAAGCACAACTGTAAAAACAGTTTTTACAAAATTTAGTGAAATTCTCTTTAATACATAGTGGGAGACGGTGCAAATATGTATTCATTTGAAGAGTATACAGACATGATAATAATTTATTATTAATTTACAGTTAAGTAACTAGAATGATTTGGGTGCAGTTTAAGAATATCGTGATATTTAAGAATATCGCAAAGGTTTTGAAGCTGTGGAGAGATAACTTAGAGAAACGGGAATTTTAAACCAAAACGAGTAGATACTGGTCGGCAACAAAGCGTGAGAAACCATAATAATGAACAAGCAATAATAAATGTTTTACAATTATCACCAATTACAAGCACCAGACGGGTATCAGGGAATTTAAATACTTCGCAGTCAAACGTATGGCGAGGCACCAGACGGGTATCAGGGCATTTAAATACTTGGCAGTCAAACGTATGGCGAGCACTTCATGAGGCACAGTTGTACCCGTTCCTTGTAACACGGGTACAAAACATTATCGCAAGATCATAATATACGGATTATAATTAATGATTAATAAACGGACGATATTATGGTGATGGTTAAGCAGAAAAAGGTACGAAATCGCATTTCCTTCGTTATATTCTGGTAACTGAGAAACATAAGAAATGAATTAGTAAATTTTCGTAACATCCATATTTGAGCGGATGAAAATCCACATGAGACTGCGACAATACATTTCCAGCATACATTTACAATTAATGTATGGTTTTGTTGTTCTAGGTGATAATTTGATCGGTCCATTTTTCTTACCCGAGGCTTAGAGGAGAAGCATACATTTTCAAATGTTTCCAAACACCTTTTCACATGTTTCCAAATACCTTTTGGAAACACACATGCCCACCATCTTTTGGAAGATATTTCTTATGAAAACGAGGTTAGAGATGTGCTTCATGCACGACCTTCTCATTTTTCTAATAATGTAAAGGATCATTTAAATAATTCATACGGTTGACAGTGGATCAGTCGAAACGGTTAAGTGAAATGACCACAAGGACCTCCCGACCTTACGCCATCAAATATGTTTCTGTGAGGTTGGATGAAGTCAATTGTTCATTCGAAACCGATTAAAACACAAAAATAACTATAGAATCGCATAATAGAAGCTGCAAAAACCAATAAGAATACTACTAACGTTATGAGACGCGCCAGAAAAGAATTAATTCGTCGAACGAAATCTTGTATTCAACAAAAACGGGGGCCATTTCGAGCAATTTTTGAAGGTAAGTAGTAACGCCTTCACTAATTTTTAATGTCATTTTTCCGTTTTTTCAAAGTTTAATGACAGAAATATAATAAAATAACAGCTATTCAACAATGCACGATACTGCAGTATTGTTTAAATTATTTTGTAAAGTACTTAAGTAGGGTAGTGTGAATTCTGCTGTCATAAATAAAGGTTTTCTGTGAATTTACCGGAACAACCTGCTCCGGTATTCATTTCGGGTGTGTGTAATGGTAATGCCACAGTTTCTGTAGAATATGTAATATGTTGTACTAATCGCAGGATTTCAGATCCCAAAACAATTAAGGCGGCTTTTCCCAATCTTCGGGAAACAGTACGGTTCTTCGGGAAACCTAGTATTCATAACAGCTACGAACGATCTCTCCAACATGACGTTATTGATGCAGTTCACTGCAATCCTGGCATCACGACGTCTTTCTAAGCGGATATGAATTTCGCATTCGATGAGTAGGACAATAAAAAGAAAAAAAAAACGTTTTATCCTTATAAGCAGCCTGTTCAACCGCTTCGGGGTTCTGCAACTGCTGGAATACAAATCGACAATTCTAAAACTATGTTTTATTTACCGACGTGGCAAATTTCACTCGATATTGGTGTCAATAAATCAGCATACGTGGGCAGGAGTAAATCCTTATGAAACAGTGAAAGGCAATTTTCAACACCGATTTAGCGTCAGTCTTTTTCACAATCATCTGTTTGGACCGTTCATATTACCTGGCCGCTTAAATATCCAGGTCTACTTGCACTTTCTTCAAGAAGAATTGACGCAGCTGCTTGACGCTGTGACGCAAAGTATATTTCAAGCACAATGGCGCGCCTCCCCACTTCTCTTGTGCCGTTTTCATTCACTTATATCATTTACATTAGAAATGGATCGGTAGTGGAATTCCATATTTCTGGCCACCAAGATCGCCTGATCTAACACAATTAGATTTTTTGCAGCTGGGAGTGGATGAAAATACTGTATACAAAACGAAAATACGTTCTCGTAAGGAATTAATTGTCCACAATTAATTCCTTACGAGGCTGAGCAACTGAGGACAGCCCTGAAGAATCTAAAAATTTCCGTTGCACATAAAGCTACTAGTTTTACTGTTGTGTTGCAATGTTTAAATTTTAGTGTTCCAACTGATACATCCTCCAAGATATTTAAAATGTTCTATTTTCTCAATGTTCGTACTATTGATTTCTAAATTTTTTCTTTATTAACTGAATCTTTTTAAAATAAACACTAAAGTTACCGAGCTTTTGAATTAACTTCATAATAACAAAAAAGGGCGTTAAAATAATATTTTCCCAATTTTTTATTGGTTCACGATACATTAGTTATTAAGTTTTAGTTTTTAAAAAATAATATATAAAAAGGAGCAAATTAGATTAGGTATATCATAGATTTTTCGTAGGTTTTTTTTACAAAATACAAGAGTTCAAATTCTTGTGTTTTCTTTCGTTAAAGAAATTGCACCACATCCTTGTGGATTGTATCTGTTATGCGGCATCGCTTCGCAGTTTAACCTAGAGGCTAACATGCGAATTATGCTAGGACATAATGAAATGTTATCTAATCATTTACGATTTAAGGTCCTCAGTTTATATTCTAATATTTCAGGTGACTTTTGTGTGTTTCGGTTATTTATGCCAATTCCGGTTTAGCAGATGGTAATTTTATTAATTTAAAGTGTTATATCTTTGTGATTTTATTTCGCATTTAGCATACGTTACAGGCTTTTTTCTATCACTCTAACATTTATTTAATAAATCCGGACGGTAATAACGAAAAAGCATTTTTCGTCCAATAAAAAAATCTTTCCTTAAACGAACTATAAGCTGAAAGTAATTTTATTGTTAAAATTTATTCTCGATAATTAATTATTTTTATAATTTTATTATATAGTAATTTTAAATTTCTTCAATACTCTTTGTATTCCAGTGGTGAAATTGTTAGCAATATAGGACGAAAGAATTTTCCTTATAATATTTTCAAACTTTAAAAAAGTTATTTATTGTTTCAATAAAATATAAAAATTGTTTTACAAAGCAAGTATTTTTTCCACTTTTTTCCTTTTTTTTTTATAGAAGTTGTTTACGATATGAAATGTAAAATATTTTCTTCAAGATAAAAGAATTTTAAATTCACATATGGCATTTCATTCCATTATATAAGGCTAAAATTGTTGGAATTGAAAAAAAAGATACGGAAAACAGAAATCTTTATTGAAAAATAAAAATACCCTTACCTTCAGAAACACAAAGATTACTGACTAAAAGAGAGAGCGGAAATAACATTGTTTACTTTTCTCTTTTTTTTTTAGCCTCCGGAACCAACGTAAGGTATTACTTCAGAGGATGAATGAGGATGATATGTATGAATGTAAATGAAGTGTAGTCTTATACATTTTCAAGTCGACCATGAGATCTGTGGTTGTTTACTTCTGTTGAATTATTACTGACATTTACTTACAATTCACTCATTCATGCAATAGATGTAATTTTAAATTTTCTTCCGTCTATTCAGTTTGTTTTTTTTTTTTAAATAAACTATATTTTCTACTTTTTTTGAAAATAAATGTATTATAAAAACTGGAAAATATTTTGTAATCGAGTTTAAAAGTAAAGAACTATTTTGAAAAATAAATTAAGCGCTAATCATTCAAGGATTTTAAAATAATTTATTCTTCACTTTTTAATTTTAACCTTTACAATTTACGAGTATCATATTTCGGTACGTTTTAGTGTTTATTCCATATTTAATAAATCCTGCAATTTTTATATAGCATAATATTATTTTGTTTTTGTATTCTTAATTTATTTTCTACTCGGAAAGGTTCCTTTTCATCTTAGTACAAACAAAACTATGCTGTATAACCGTAAAATCATCAAAACTTAATGGATAAAATTATAGAAATTTTAAATCTAGTTAAATCTTTTAATCTAGTTAAATTATAGAAATTTAACTAGTCATACATCAAAAATCTTAACTAGAATTCTATACAGAAGAATTGAGAGGAGAATGGAGGAAGTGTTAGGAGAAGACCAATTTGGTTTCAGGAAAAGTATAGGGACAAGGGAAGCAATTTTAGGCCTCAGATTAATAGTAGAAGGAAGATTAAAGAAAAATAAACCGACATACTTGGCGTTTATAAACCTACAAAATGCATTAGATAACGTAGACTGGAATAAAATGTTCAGCATTTAAAAAAAATTAGGGTTCAAATACAGAGATAGAAGAACAATTGCTAACATGTACAGGAACCAAACAGCAACAGTAACAATTGAAGAACATAAGAAAGAAGCCGTAATAAGAAAGGGAGTCCGACAAGGGTGTTCCCTGTTTCCGTTACTTTTTAATCATTACATGGAACTAGCTGTTAATGATGTTAAAGAACAATTTAGATTCGGAGTAACAGTACAAGGTGAAAAGATAAAGATGCTACGATTTGCTGATGATATAGTAATTCTAACCGAGAGTAAAAAGGATTTAGAAGAAACAATGAACGGCATAGATGAATTCCTACGCAAGAACTATCGCGTGAAAATAAACAAGAACAAAAAAGTAATGAATTGTAGTAGAAATAACAAAGCTGGACCGCTGAATGTGAAAATAGGAGGAGAAAAGATTATGGAGGTAGAAGAATTTTGTTATTTGGGAAGTAGAATTACTAAAGATGGACGAAGCAGGAGCGAAATAAAATGCCGAATAGCACAAGCTAAACGAGCCTTCAGTAAAAAATATAATTTGTTTACATCAAAAATTAATTTAAATGTCAGGAAAAGATTTTTGAAAGTGTATGTTTGGAGTGTCACTTTATATGGAAGTGAAACTTGGACGATCGGAGTATATGAGAAGAAAAGGTTAGAAGCTTTTGAAATGTGGTGCTATAGAAGAATGTTAAAAATCAAATGGGTGGATAAAGTGACAAATGAAGAGGTATTGCGGCAAATAGATGAAGAAAGAAGCATTTGGAAAAATATAGTTAAAAGAAGAGACAGACTTACAGGTAGAAGGGAAAAATTGTGTAGGCAGGCCACGTTTTGAATATGTAAAACAAATTGTTAGGGATGTAGGATGTAGAGGGTATACTGAAATGAAACGACTAGCACTAGATAGGGAATCTTGGAGAGGTGCATCAAACCAGTCAAATGACTGAAGACAAAAAAAAAATAGAAATTTCGGGGGTTATCAACAACATTCCCTTGGGGGTTCACATATGTAAATCTTGGCATGCGTATTCAGTATCCGCTCGTGCGGTATTTCGTTTAGATATACTCAGATATGTTATAATTAAATATTTTTTTAGCAAAAATTGGATTATATCAATATGTATTCAATCGGCACTATATAGATTTATTGCTGGGAAAGAAATCCCATTTAAAAGTAAAAATAAAGTTAATGAAATATTAAAGAAAGGAACTAGGAAGGATTTGACATCAAGAAATAACAGAATTTGCAAACGTTTTTTACCTATTTAATAAAATTAAAAACAATGGGCAAAATAAAGTAAAACTGGAAAGAAGCTGAACAACATATTAAAGAATCAGAAATACAAGCTGCTAAAATGGGACTAAAAATCGTGTTTGAGAAAACGAAAATTTTGACTAATGATAAAAACTACCCGAATTTCCTTAGTAATGAAAAAAATAGAGAAGGCAGATAATTTCAATTAGTTTTAAATATTTGAAATTCTGTAGATAAAAAAGTTTTATCACGTAGAGCTAATAAAATGGAATTAGTATTCCAACTAAAGAAAACCACGTATAACAAACAGTTTTTATCATGGAACTCAAAATTTCGATTCTATACAACAGTGATAAACTGTTGTATGGAAACAGTCAATGCGACAGACACCCGAAGATTGTGCCACAAAGATCTAAAAAGAATGGTAAATTATAAGAAAAATTTTAGGTCATATATTTCAAAATAATCAGATAAAATTAATTTAAAATAACACTTTATACCAAAATTGAAAAACTGTCAGACACGTTAAGACGAGTTGCATTTTACTTCCATTTATTTAGAATTAATAACAGTAGATTGACAAAATAAATTTTTGATTTCTTCCAATGTAAAAAAATTAAAGGGAAATGGTTCACACAAGTTTAAGAAAACCTGAAAAACTGAAGAAATTGTAAGAGAAAGAGAATATTACAAGATGAAAATAAAAATTCCAAGAAGCATCAAAACACAAGAACAGAGCTGAACTTTCTGAAAAACAAAGGAAAGATATATAAGAAAGAATGAAGAGGTACCGGGCAATTAGAAAAACAGAAAAAAAGAAACCGCAAATAAATCAATGATCTAACGAGTTCCAAGGTGAACTATTCGGAGGGAAAAGTAGCAATTAAAATCGTACTTGGTCGAAGTTAAAAAAAAAAGTATTTATATGGAGTGACGTACATAGTTATGGTAGTCAAATATGGACTAGAAAATACAGAAACAAAAAAAACTTTTTTAAGACGAGGTGTTGCAGGAGAATGTTGAAAACTGAGCAAATTCAAAAAGATTTTAAAACGAATTCTGAAAAAGATATGTTTGTAACAGGTCTCATCGAAAGAAAGATGTTCGGCCATACATTAAGGTAATCATGTTTATTAAATGTAGTTCTAGAAAAAATGTTGAGAGTACAAACAGTAAAGTAAGAGAAAAATTGGAATGTATTATAAAACATTGAATATAGTAAGAAGTTAGAAGAAAAGGAGGGAATGGACTCTTAAGTCATTTCGATCAATAATTTAAAGATGATAGGATAATGTGAGGCGATATATATATATATATATTTTTTTTTTTAATTATTGGAGGTGCTTAAAATATAAAGGGAAATTTGATGTACAGTAAAGCTATTACAATTTTATTGTATACAGAGTGAGTTATGAGGAAAGGGAAATAATTTGGGAAAGGGAAATAATCATATGTCCGAATTCGGCTAGCGAAAAATTTCGCCCCGATTTCAGTTTCCGCGGTGAAATGAGGTTTTTAAAATTTCTACTGAAATTTTTAAAGCGTTTATGAGGGGTAAACTTGATAATTTGAAAAATCGAATAAAATAGGATCCAGAACTGTTCGGTGAAGAAAAATCACGTTGTTTTTTAGGTTTGAATTACAATAACTTCGTTTAATAAATGCGTTTAAATTTTCATTATATTAAACGTAAAACAATTCGGTGAAGAAAACGTTGTTTTTAGGTTTGAAGTACAATAACTTCGTTTAGTAATTCATTATATCTAAGTAAACAATTCGGTGAAGAAAGAGCACGTTGTTTTTAGGTTTAAATTACAATAACTTCGTTTAATAAATGCGTTTAAATTTTCATTATATTTACGTAAAACAATTCGGTGAAGAAAGAGAACGTTGTTTTTAGGTTTGAATTACAATAACTTCGTTTAATAAATGCGTTTAAATTTTCATTATATCTAACGTAAAACAATTTGGTGAAGAAAGAGCACGTTTTTTTTTAGGTTTGAATTACAATAACTTCGTTTAATAAATGCGTTTAAATTTTCATTATATCTAACGTAAAACAATTCGGTGAAGAAAGAGAACGTTGTTTTTAGGTTTGAAGTACAATAACTTCGTTTAGTAATTCATTATATCTAACAATAACTTCGTTTAATAAATGCGTTTAATAAATCAAAACCTTAAAGATCTTAGTTATCATGTCGATTTTACGTAAAAAGTAATTTTTAATAGTTACAGAATAAAAAAAAAGTACATCTTTATAGAAGAAGAATTATAAAGGAATTTTATAATTTTTCCTTTACCTTTTTTCTCTTTAAATATATATGAATATAATGAATATATATTCAAATAATGAATATATATTCATTATTCAAATAATGAATATATATTCATTATTTGAAACAATTTTTTATTTAAATGAGATGTTATCACAAGTTAGGATTGATTTTAATTTTGTTTCAATTAACTCAAAATACTGTTGCTATTATTATTTTTATTTCGATAAGAAAATAAGCTAATAAGTAAGGCTAAAATAAGACTGAAAGAGTAAATAACATTAAATAATATTAAACAAATAAATTAAATTTATATACAAATTACGGGAAAATACTATGAAGATTAATTATTTCCTTTATAAATTTTATACTTTGTTCAAGCATTCATTAATGCAAGACTGGTCAGTTGAATAACGCACTGTTATGATTGGTAGATATTCCGTACGGGATGTGGTTTGTAAGAATAGTTTTTGATTCTTACCTTTTTTGATATCAGTATCGTTTTGTTAAAAACAGTTTTATTTATATTACAGAAATTTTGTTTTTTGAGCAGAATAAATATCTGCGAGACTCTTACCGTACGGTAAGAGTCTAAAAAACTGACCACCACGAGATAGGTACTAATGAATCGGGATTTTCCGCTACTGATCGGTACATTCCGGTGCCAAGCTAAGGAGGACGGACACACACGCACAGAAACACACACAAATGTAGTAGGGTAGAGTTAGCATCTCGAGATCTCGCCTAATTAAGGTCATATTTTTCTTACGCACATTGGTTGAAAATTAAAAAAACAAATATTTGCAAATATCACAGTCCTCTACTTTAGAATTTCCCGTTTTCTCTGTGGGAATGTTGTTTTCACTTGTCCTTTTGGACCGGGAAATTTTTAATTCTACAGGGTTCCCAACCAAATTATTTTTTACACTTTTAATATTATTATTTTAATTAATATTTCGAAAGTTAGTAGTACTGACGTAAGGCTGTTGTAGTCGTTTGCTACATTGTGACGTAACAGGTAAGCGGTAGAATTAAATGAATAATATTTAAATTTTAAAAGTGTAAAACTCATGTTTTCTAAGCATGTTTTTACATGTGTTTTTTTTTTTTTTTACTTATCCCCTTAATGTAAGCGATTTACTACAACCACTAAACGGATAGGATAAGTTTGTTTTTATCATGCCAGGAAATAGTTCTAAATATTGAAATAATGATCTGTTTTTATTTTTTAAAAATTAAAAAATAAAAACAGATCATTATTTCAATAAAATGTATTCAAGATGAGTTTCTTTATGATTGAAAATAAATATCGGATCGCTCTGATGAAGATTTCTTTGAAAACTGATTCTTCTAAATTAAATGTTCGAGCAACAAAAGATTTTTTCTCTCGATGAGACAAGATGCCGCTGACATATGAAGGTTGTTTTTAAGTTGACAGTTAACATTTACTTGAATATACACTGATTTTTTTTTTCATTATATAAATTATTTTTTTTAAAATTAAAACGATTCTATAATTGAAATTTCGTTACTTTTAGGATTTCAAATCCATTTTATTTAATAACGAGTTATTTCTAATCGATATTTTTGCTATTCAAATGCTCTCTGTTCTAAACAAAAAAACACTTCTTAACACCCTGGAACGTTGGAATTTAATTCCTTACACTGCCTTTGAATACAAACAGATGCTAATGCGTCCTTCTAATGAATCCCAGAAATAGGTTTTTTTAATGTTTTTTTTTAATATTGTACAAAAAAAGGGAAGTCGGATTTGTACTGATGTGCCTTTCCAATTATTTATGCTTTAGGGCGACCAAATGTGGTGGTGAGGGAGAAATGCCAAATAAAACAATGATACTGTTAATAAGTATACATAGTTAATTTCATCTTAATCAGTCGAAAGTAATGCATTTCAATAACAAGTGATAATTTTCCTTTTTTATTAAATTGTCCTTTCTTGATTTTTCACTTCCAACCAACTTTGTTGGAAGAAGAAAATTAATTTAATTTTAATTTAATTAATTTAATTTTTAAGATGGCCTATCTTCTAATCTTCAAAAAGCAACCAATTGTTTTTCTTTTTTAATATAATCTAAATGGTGATACAAATTTCAGGCTATTGATGGTGAAGTTTATTTTATTTCATCCTTAAATTACACATTGTAATACAATCAATTTTGACCTTCTGTTTAAGTAATTTTTTTTAAATGTCAAGCTACGCAATTAATTAAATAAAATGTATTCAGAGTGATTTCAAACTGTATAGTAATCTCTTGGGAAATGATTCTATAACCAAAATAAGACAAAAATTCACATAACCATAAGTCAGAAAACGGTTCGTTAGTGAGTTTCAGCCCGCGAAATATTTAACTCTGCTCCCTCTGGAAAATTAAATCGTACTAAAATTCTTGGGGTAAAAATCGAGGGGTAAGTTTTTGGTTTCTTTATTTCAAACCTAAAAAAGTCAACCCATAAGAAACTATTTTAATTTACCGAAAAACAGATAAAAAATTGTAGTTAACTTTATTGAAAATTTTATTTTTAGAAAATTTATGTAAAGAACGTCTATTACAAATCACTCAAACTGGATCGGAAAACACTCCTTTTTCGTTCTTTTTGTTATAACCTCTGGGACCACCGTTAGGTATTGCTTCAGCGGATGAAATGAATGAAAACAACGTTTTCATTTGTGAAAATGCTATGACTGACCGGGATTCGAACCCAGGACCTCCGGATGAAAAGCCGAGACGCTACCACTCGCGCCACGTAGGCCAGCGCCTCCATCGGATCGGAAAACAACACTGATGAAAATTTGTACACATGTTCTTGTTCCGGTATAAGGGCACACTAAGATAGTAGTTTTTGAGATTCCGAATTTAAAGGGTTAAAATAGGGCTTGAATTTTTTTTAAATTACTCGGATAAAAATGAAGACATCTTGATTTATTGTGAGTAATTTTCATGTAAATATTTAAAAACTAATTTCTAGAATTTTCGAAATTCGACCTTGAAAGGGGTGAAGGAAGGTAAAAAAATGTTAACAATGATTGCAAATTTTCCCCATTTCTGATTATACTGAACGAGATATTTACTCGATTTGGGCTTGCCAATACTTTTCAGATAAATACCTAAAAACCATTTTCGGTTTTCTGAATTTCGATTTTTTAAGGGGTACGACGATGTACGGCGCACGTCTTAATCAACACACCCTGTTACCGTACGTGCGACGCTACTGGCTTGCTGCACTTGCCTCCGGTTACTTGACTAAAAATAAAAATAAAATAAAAAAAATAAATGAGTAACGAAATACGGTCACCTCCTAGTGATATTATCGGGTAACGCTAAGAGCCGGATAAAATACATTTTTATCCGTATGAAGTACGGGTAACCAGTTACTTTTTAGGAGGCCGAATGTTTTCAAACACAAATTCTTGGATCGCTCAAAATTACGGATCCTGTACTATACAAACTGTTTTCTCAAGAAATTACAATACACTGATATTTTTTTATACATTAAACCGGTTTAAATTTTTATTTATCATTATTCTCACCGGCATGAGTTTGAAGAACACAGCGGGTTCCAAGGGTTGAGCCCTTTGACAGACGGGAAGGGTGAGCGAAGAGAGCTATACCGGTTAAATATCTCCTGACTGCAAGGGAGTCGCATGTGTTGGTGTGTATTTAATATATTTATTGATTCATTTCAATACAGATATGGACTCGCATTTTCGTTACCTGTCTAAATACCCAGTATTTACTTCATTTATGCAATTTTGTCTGTTTTGTTGCACATGATGCAACAGAATATGTAGTCGATATCATTTATAAATTAAATTAAACTTTATATATAGTAAATATATACGCCCGTTTTCGTATTATGTAGGATGAAAAATACTAGTAGTGATTCAGGTGTTGTAGCTTAACAATTTAATCGTATTTTAACTGATTTCTAGTAAATAATTACAAATCATAGAAATAAGTAATGAAATGAATTAGTAATGATTAGAGATTATTAATATCTAGTATCTAATAATATTACACAGATAATATTTGAAGGATGAGTAATACGATTAATTAGATCTCTTTACAACCTGATGATTCAGCAATTACCTGAAATATCTATGTACTACGCTACAAATTGAGAAAAGTAAAGCAAGGATAAAGTACCAGAGATTAAACCTACGTGTAAAAAATCGATTCGTTTAGAAAAATGACGTTGAATTTTTTAGCATTAATCAGTTAATGATATCGTAGTCTATATCACTTTAAAATTCTTTAAAATCTTAAAAATGCTTTTTAAGTCGTCAACCTATAAACGCGTTTCGTTTGTGATAAAAACTAGCCTCTTTATCATTAAAATCAACCATATTTTATATTTTTACGTTTACTTTACTTATTAATCAAACCTTACTTAAATTAATTAACTAAATTTTATTAATTTTTTTTTTTAATACATTTATTTATAGTCGCATCAGCAATTAAAGTCATTAGCGACTTATCAGTGTAATGTAACCGTACCGGTAAATTTATAGTCTTGAACAAACTCAGGTCGACTACTCCTGAGACGTGTGGTTAATTGAAACTCAAAAACCAAAGAACACCGGTATCACGTATTTTAGAAATCCAATTACATTATGATAATTTTAAAATTGATTTTCATTGAATTTTTTTAGGTTATTTTATTAATTAGTATTAAATGTAATATTTATAGTATGCTTTTTCTTCAGCTAAATTTAAATATTAATCTTATCCGAATACTTTTAACTTTTTTTTTTTTTAATTTTCATATCGGAAGAGATACTTCGTAATTATAGCACCCAGTTTGATACAAACGTGATATTGTGAGTAAAATTGAATTTAAAACCCAATACTATGAAAAATAGAACTTAATATAAAGCAATTTTTAGAATATATATATATATAAATTCTGTTGAGATAAATCTAATTCAATTAATGAAAATGTAACTGACATGGTGATACAATATAATCAATTCCCTCTAACTTTAATGTTACTTAATTTATCTCTTTAACGATATATATAAAATTAAGACTTTTAAATGGTAAAATGGTAAATAAAATTCAGGTAAACAAATAAATAAGAAATGAATAACTTAGTTTACAGTTTTTTAATAATTAAAGTGCATTACTAACATTATTCAGTACTATATTTCTACAAAACAGATTTAAAAAAAAATATATATATATATTTATTTACAGTTTATCAGGAATTTCTCATGAGACTTTTATAACCTATTATTACTTGTGAAAATAGAACAAATTCGCAAAAACATTAAGTCCTAAAATGCTTCGTTTGCGAGTTACAGCTAGTGAAAACTTTCCCGTGGATTTCTACTATCCCGGTAAAATGAGGTCGTACTGTAATTTTTTAGGATCTTAATTAAGGAGCAGAATTAGTGATTTCTCATGGTTTTGGACCAGAAAAACGAATGGCAAAACTAAAATGGTTTAAAAACCCTTGTTTTTTATGTTTGACGTTTAACTTTGTTAAACGGGTAATAAATACATAAAACTTGTAAAAAAGATTTAGAAAATTTAATAGTAAAATTCGAATTTCATTTAGAAATAGTCCACTAGACCAAAGTGCATTATACGTACTACTTTATAATAAATGTTCAAAATATTGAGCCCACCATTTTCAAAACATTTCTTGGCACGTTTCTGTACTGCTTTTGTTACTCGTTTCAGTTGTTCAGGGCTGTTCTTAAGTTGCTCAGCCGCATCCGAATTGCGAACAATTAATTTCTCATGAGAATGTATACAATATTTTTCATCCATCCCCAGACGCAAATTCTAAAGGAAATGACCGATCATTTCTCAGGAAAATGATGATTTAAATGAGTGGAAACGGCACAAGAGAAGTGAGGAGGCGTGCCATCGTGCTGAAAATATAATTTGCGTCTCAGCGCTAGAAAAACATATTCAGTAAGATGCGAATAAGCTGCCAATAAATATGAACGATCTAAGCAGCTGACTGTGAAGAAGGCCGCATCATACATTGATGCTAAATGGGAGTTGAAAATTGGCTTTCACCGTTTCATGAGGATTTACTTCTGCCCATGTATGCTCATTGCGTAAGTTGTTGATGCAATCTCGAATGAAATTTTTCCCTTCAGTAAACAAAACGTTCTTTTAGAATTTTCGTGTTTTTAGAACTCAAAGCGAAGCGGACCGTCTCCTGGGTGTTGATGTTGAACTGGCTGTTTATGATAAGGATAAAACTTGTTTTGTTTAACTGTCTTCCGAACCATAAAATGCGATACATCGAACCGTGTAGAAAGACGTAGTGTACTGACGCCTGGACAACGCTGAACTGCATTGATAATAAATTCATCAATAACAGCGTTATGTTTGACAGATCGTTCGAAGATGGTAATGAATACTAGGTAGTAATCCTGTTTTCCGAATATCGCGAAAAGTCGCGCTAACTGACAGGAATTTCGCGATTCATAAGACATCATTTCATATTCTACTGCAATGGCTGTAGCATTAACATTACACATACACACACACAAAGGCGGAAAATATCAAGATTTTCTTTCCCTAGGGTGCACCACACTTTATTTTCTGATGAACCAGTGCGATATGACGGCCTTGTACTAGTGGCCTGGGCTACGCTTAGTATGCTGAATCATTCGATGTTATCTTTAACATCTTTAACATAGTGTACTTGGCGTTCAACAGAATACTAACGTGTTGGAAATGACCCTTTCATTCGTAAATGTTGATAAACCGAAGAAAGATTTTTGTACTTGAAATCCACTTTCCAGGAAATCTCTCCTGATATTCACGTCGAACAGCTTCAGAATTTCCATTACAAAATCAATAAACAAAAATTATATCGGCATATTCCTTGTTAGAAAATCGAAACGGCTTTTTTGCACTACGATATCATAACAATACACTACCTTTATCTATATGATATTTATGAAAACAGATTCAAACGAAATACACTATTTTAATTGTTCACCACCTGTTAGTATTGCCAACTTATACAATAAGATTTTTTAAAAACATTTCTAAAGTAACATACATTTCAATTTTGTTTTATACGTAATTATTTCGTTTTACATGTCTAAATTATTGAATGCACACATCTAAAATATTGTTTTATAAATTTTGTATTTCTTTTAAAATTATTTTAAGTAATTAGTCGTTATGTTTTTAAAAAAACGTTGATTAGGTACAGAAAGAATCTTTCTATTATTCGTCTTTTTTGCTTCAATAAAAAACCGACTTTTAAAAGTTTATTTAATTTTTATTGGCTGTATTTAGATCAATTTTTGTGAGAATTAAATTCTCTATATATTTTGTTACTAAATCGTCCTCATTTACCAAAACAGTATTGTACTACAACTCCAAAAAAAAAACGTGTTTTACCTGTAGAAATTAATACAAATTTATATATATATACTCTTTAGTACTTAAAATACTTTTGAAAAGCCATTAAATTTTTGTTATATTATTCAAGGAAGGATAATTAATCGTGGAATATTAGTTAAAAGGTTGTTTAAAAGAGTAGACAGTAATATTATTTGAAACTGAATAATTGATCAGTTAGGCCTACTATATTTCTAAGATACGACACATCTACTCTGAATAATAATAATATTATTTCATTAGATAATTTAAGGAATGTTTTACAACTATCTAAATAGAGAAAGCCTCCAGGCATTGACAGTTTGCAAAACATTTAATCTACATAGTTTGTAAACATTTAAATTCCTAATCTTTAATGAGAGAACTGCTTTTATGTATAATTTGCCACAAAAGCTTCAAGTTTTGCTGGGAATATAGAATATAATTCTTTTAGCGTTTAAAATATGGAATACCAGACTTTGATTTGAACCTAGGACCTACCGGATGTAAGGCTGAGGTGCTACAGCTTCCCCGCATAAGTCATGGGTGATATAAAAGTATTGTTATTCTTAACTATATTTCTGAAGTATTTTTATCTTAATATTTGACAAAATCTGTATGGAGTATACAACAACCCTAAATATATTGTGAATTTAGATAGGCTTTGAGTTGTGCAAATTATTATTTTATGTATAATTCCGTTATCAACATTAATAGTTTTTGGGGAAAAAAGTTCATTATAGCATTTTTTTTCCTTTCATTTATATGTTAAGTTTATTATTTTGATTAATTTTTACTGTAAGATTAAATATAATATTGTGGAGATTTTAAAGATGTAATTAATATTGCAAAAGAAATATTATTTGGAAAAAGCTTGAATTTTTTTTTACTTTTTTACAGCAGATATTGATGATTCACTTGTTTTATTATAAGTTATTATTAACTGTTATAAGGTGTAATTAACTGCCTTGACATGATGTACGAATATATAACAAAATTTGTGATAGAAGATTATTATTATACGCTGTTATTTTTATATTGAAATAGTAATTATGCTAAACTAGTTATTTTTCTTGAAAACGAAAGATAAAAAAATTAGAGATTTACATTACACCGGCTTTACTATTTAATTAGTTAAGATTTATATTTATATACTTAACAGTATCATCAGATAATTTGTTGAGCTATTGATCGTTTTAAATCAAAATATTTTGTTGAATTTAATAAAGATGAAGAACTCCCTGTAAAAAGGAAAGTAAATTCTCTTAAGAATTTTTATTGTAAAAGTAATATTTTTATGTTTTTCATTTTATATTTGATATCATCAACCGCTGGCTCAAGGGGTGGAAAAATGGGATTTCGAAGACAAAAAATCATACCTCCCTTAATAGGCACAGTATCGAATCGGTTTAAAGTCGTCGTTATTCCTCTAAATGTTATCTAAAACCTTTGTTTGAAAAATGTAACCCTTACGGCAAGGGATGACCAAAATATTGCTGGAATTGTAAGAAGATGGGGGCTTGTCGTATGGTAAACATATGAGAGTTTTTTTCACATGCAACCATTGTCGTATTGAGTAAATTTGAAGTTTTTCTTAACTTAGAAATCTTAAGGTAGAAACCTTAAGGTAGAAACCTTTTTTATCCCCTACTTAGCACTGGTGAGATCTACCTCCGCCTTCCGGCGTGTCAGAAGGGATTTTTTAGAATATCGGAATGGTAGGTCACTATTGGTTTTCTAATGAAGGATTGCTAGTTTAGAAATTCTTGCTACTTTAAAATTCTTGTGGTATAATTTAGGGGTAAGTTTGATGTGTTTTTATGGTTTTTGATCTAGGAAATTGAATAAAAGGTTTAATAAAAGGTTTAAATCTCATTTAGGTTTTAAAAAAATTGGGTAAAACACGTTTTGTCAGAAGATACACTTTTTTAAATTCGGAATAAAATAACTTTGTTAGTACCAATAAAGAAATAAAAATTTCTAATCAATTTTTTAGAGAATTTAATTTTGAGAAAATTGAGATAAATAACATCTATTAAAATTAAATACAATTTAAAAAGTTTAATTTCAAAAAACCACATAAAATGGATCGGAACAGTGATATCATTTCTACTTCCTTTTACGAAGTAAAGGACGTATTGTGATTTCAATGGAAATATCCATTTTGACTAGTTCAGGCGTGGCGTATGTTCGAACGTGTCCTATAACTCAAAAACTTATTAGCCGTAGGATGTTGAAATTTTGGATTTAGGACTGTTGTAATATCTAGTTGTGCATCCATCATTCCTCTTCAATCGACTGAACCAAAAAGTCCAAAAAAGCCCAAAATTTAAAAAAAATTAGATTTTGAACTTTTTCTTAACTGCACTAGCCCTCATTGAGAGTTTTTCAACGATTATCATAAGTGGTACTTATTTTCAGTCGGTTCCAGAGTTACAGCCAAATAAAATTTTAATTAAAGAAATTTTTGGGTCTTACAAGGAGAAGGCACATCGGTTCGAATCAGACTTCATCTTCTTTTTAATTTTTTTTTTTTTTTAAATTTAAATATGTTGATTTATTAGTAACTGATTATTAACCTCTGATTGTAACAAAATTTTTAAGATAAATAATAATTCAATAACAATAAAAAAAATATATATGAAAAAATATCAGACGTTAATGAAATAACATTTTATGTACTTAATTGGCGTACATAGAAGTCATGTGGTATCCAGATCAAATTTTTAAAGCTTGTTAGATGTTAGTGATAAAATACCGAAATTATAAATTTTTTCTTGTTTAGTTTGTTTAAGTAATGTAATTAAATTTGTCAGTCCTTTGTCAAAAACATAAATATTTTGTATTTTAACTCGCTTATAAAATTATTAACATTAAAAAAATTATTTTTTTTTTAATAATCATCGTACTGGAACCGGTTAACATTTAACTTTTATCACCCGTAATAAATATGATACTTTATTAACTTCAGAATAGGAGAACAATTTCTAATATTTCAGATATTATAAAAGTGTAAGTTTGAATTCCTTTACAAAATAAATTTAAAAGGAATTTAATATTGTTTCGCTTTAAGATGCGGAGAATTTTTAAAATACTTAATTTTTTAATTTGCTTTCCTCGTACTTTATTATTATTTCTCACACTTTATTTTATTGCGTGAACAGCATTCTTTTAAATCTAGGCTAAGCAATAAATATCCTGTTTTCATACCTAAGCGTAAAAATCATAAATGTCCTATAAACCACTGTTAGGCTACGATTTAAACGAAATCCGTACCAGACACTTTATTTATTTTATGATGTAGTTATCTATATTTATGTTTTTATATATCAATGTAGAGTATTTCAAAAATATTAAATGACTATTAAAATCGACTCTAAAATTTTAATTGTTTATTTTAAATTTGAATATGATGTAATATTATTTGTATGGTAAAAAAAATAAAAAATCATTAAAATACTAAAAAAATCTCTTTCAGCACGCTGGAAGCCGGAAGTAGATTTCACGGGTGCTAAGTTTAAGTAGTTTTCCGATTATCGGGAACAAACGAAAAAGACGTTCTCTCTTTATACGGTAGTAAGATTAGATAAGTCAATAAGTAATAAAATTAAAATAATTATTTTTCATAATATTCAAATTTTTTGTGGATACATTTTTTTAAATTGCAAGATTTTTTTAAAGTTTAAAATAATTTTAAAGAAAATCTTAATAAATTTAAGAATTTAAATTTTTTGAGAATTGAAATTTTTGAAAGAATTGAAATTTTTCATAAATTTTAATGAAATTTAAAACTTAAAGAAGTTTTATACCAGTATTCCGCGTATAAGAAATAATATATTAGGTGAATGGATTGCTTAGTAAATTATTTATTATTAATAGCATAATTATTAAGTCATCATCCAAAAAAGTTATCTTGATCAGATAAACTTGGAAATGAAATGTATAATTCATCTGTATATATAAAAAGACCTTTATTTTAGCGTATTTTGAAGTAAAATTTTATATTTGACAATAGCGCTCTTGTGTATTTACATTTCTGCATACTTTCTGTAAATTAAACTTTCATATTATCAATTCGTTTAAACATCATTTACTTATTTACAGAACTGCGTTTGTAAGTGAATTTCATTTCATTTTTCCTTATAATCAGTCATATTATAGTGTAATTTTTATAAATCTCCTCAAAAATATGAACGTTTAAAAAAGAATTGTGATAATTATAAATGGTATAGAAAGAAAACGCTAATGCTACTTGTAAATTCAGAATAGTTTAATTCGCAGATCATGTAGCTACATCGGTGCGTATTGATTTGGATGCTATTGTTAAGACATAATGATCATTTTGTATTTTTATAAACAAGATTTTCCATCACTCTCTCTCTCTCTATATATATATATATATATATATATATATATATATATATTATATATATATTTTGTGCTTGTGTAACTGTGCAGTTTTTATATCGTGATGTATGTTATGAAGTAACATATTAAGTAGTATGTATTATAATCGTTATTTAGCTTAGACTGCCACTCAGTCGAATAAATCAAGATTACCACAACTTACTTTGTCTGTATCTTGTTATAAGTAAAACCGGCTTTTAAATTGAGCACCAAAAAGTAAAGAATCTTCACTTTTATTTGGCAGTGGAGTTACTTTTATACGAATTAGAATACTAGATTGTGGATACTGATGTTCTTTGGTGGTTGGGTTTCAGTTAACCACAAATCTCAGGAACGGTCGACCTGAGATTGTACAAGGCAACATTTTATTTATATTAGTAGATATCATCCTCATGCATCCTCTGAATTAATATCTTACGGTGGTTTCGGAGGCTAAACAGATAAAGAGAGAGAGGTTTATTTGATCGAGCAAATTTACGCAAAACAGCTTAAGGGCTTAAAATTTGTAAGTAAATTCTGGTAGATAAATGAAATGCCAATCTTATTTTCGTAAATAGCATCATGAACAACGGATCAAGTATTGGTTAAGAATATTCCGTTAAAATAATTTTTTTTCCATTTTTCTTTTGTGAAATATTTCGCTAACCGTAACTAGAAAAAAAAAACCTTTTCCAGAGCTATGTGTATATGAACTTTTTTAATTATTTTTACCAGTTGAACAAGTCCCGAAAGTTTCTCCTTTTCTTCGTGTGGCATTCTTTATAAGATGCCTGCGTTAAGTGATGTTTCCATGGTGGGTAATATAAATTGGAAATTTAGTTATTTTTAAATAAAACATATAAATTCAAAATTTAAATTCAACATATAAATTTACATAAAAATGCACTGAATGGATATTTGGGATTATCTAAAAAGATAACATTATTTTTATATTTGCTTCTAAAAGTTGTTTTAAAGTTTCATTATACTGTTTGTCCAATAATGTTGTATGCAGTATGTACTGAAAATGGTCATTTAACAATCTCGAATGGCCATATATTTTTAGATTTTAAATAAGATTTCGTTAGTAAAATTTTAGTAAACGGATTTTGAACGTAATGTATTTTCCAGTATATTCAATAACCGTTCAGTACAGCTATATTATTTATATTTTCATTCTTTAGACAATGATTTATGTCATATACAGGTTAAAATTTTCAAAACATCAGTTATTTTACTACTAAACAATATGTACAAACAATATACATCAACTCTTCTCCGAATGTTTCTATTTCTGGACACTCACGTGAATAGTTAATATTTGGTTCTGGTTTGTAACAAAATGTTTTGTTACATAATATATGAGCTGATATATTTTTATACCATATGAGATTAATAATTTCAAAATAAATTTTATTTAACAATATTTTTGTAGAATTTATTTTAATCGTTAAATTTGATTACCCATTATACTAACTTAAAGCTTGTTAGTTAATATTATTTTAGTGCCTAATTTCTAATAAGTTTCGAATTAAAATTATAATTTGTAAGATTGGTTTTTTCCAGTTATTTTGGCAAAAAGGGAACTGTGTACTGAAAATATTTATAACATTTTAATAGAGTATTGACTTATTATATCTAATTGTATAAAAAGGGATATCCTAACGAAGATTTTTGTTAATAATAGAATTCTGGTATTGATTATGAATTTAAAACAAAAATCTTCGTTAGGATATCCCTTTTTATACAAATTCATAATCAATACCAGAATTCTATTATTGAACATTACCTTGAAAACTAGTTTTTCACTTCTTTATTATTCTTCATAGGTAGTACAATAAGAAGCATACTTTTTTACATTTTTTTATGACGCTAATTATCTTTTGTTTCTTATAATAAATTATATCATTAGAATACGTAACTGAAATATGTGCTAGTTGAGTACTGAATTCAAACTCGTTTTTTGTATTCTTACTGCTGCATTTATACAAGGTTTGAGAAGAAGAGAAACTGCTTTAAGTCTCTCTGTAATGTGTAAACTAAATTTACAAAAAAAATCCTAACATCTAAATAAAATTAATTTTAATATTATAATACCGTTCCAAACATAACACAATTATCCACGAATAACTACTATATTGTTTATAAAAACTAATTAAAAATCTAGTATAACTTTCAATCAGACGCTATCTTTATAAACCACTGTCACAATTAACAACTAAATATTAAACATGTAATTAAATATAAAACGTAAAAAATTATGCTATTTCCATAGATACTGGTTTTATTTCTTTTAAAAATATTTTTGTATTATTGTACTGATTGTTTTCATCTTTGTAAATTTCAAATATGGTATTTAATGCCATTATAGGGTTATAATATAAATGTATATGTACATATAAAATCTTACACTAATCCATCTGTATTAGCATCACGGGAGTTACAATTCTACAGTCTTCTTAAGGTAAGCCGTAAACTTTTACAAGATTGAATGCTTCGTTTTTCCTAAAAATTTATGCATTTTCTCCAAAATAAAAGATATTTTTCAATGGATTATTCGATGTAAGCTTGTTTTGGACTTTTGAAATAGTGTGTTAATAAAAATTCAATTAAACAATTGTCGCCTAATAAGTCATATGTATAAGATACTACAACCTTAACGATCGAAGACAACATAACATGTGACAAGACAACACCTGTTAGCGAGCTCAACAATTCGTCCGTAAATGGGATTCGTCTTACCAGAAAAAAAAATCTGAACGATCGAAGACAACATGACATGCACCATTCGTAACTTCCATAAATCACATGACCATTCTCAATAAAAATTTAATTTACAATTATACAGTTTAGTTTTGGTGAAGTACGTCTACAGTTAATTTCATCAACAACCTCTGTGGAATTTTGGTTGCTACTTCAACAGTACTAACGGAAAATCCATTATAAACGGTGTTGATATTTCACTACGAAAGATATTTGAAAGAAAGAATTATAAGTAATATTTTCACTCTATTACCACGATGCTGGTTGTATATTGTATATTACCCTAAAGGTAATATACATATACCCTAAAGTGTTTTACATGCGTCACTGTAATAGGAAAGACTGGTACAAATGGTTTAACGTAACAAATAAATATACCCCTTTCAGTTGTGAAACAATGCTTAATATATATATTACTTCAATTCAGCGGTGGAGATATATTATTCTACAAAATAGAATTAGACTTCATAAAGAATTCTCCTGAAAAAGGGTAAACTCATATTACAAAAAATTTGTTGTGGTTACCACATGACTTTCCTGTCTGTCTATTAAATTATACATACACACGTTTTTTTAAATGAAAAGTACTACAATTTTATTTCATACTTATTTTTTCTTTTTTTTTTATTGCTATTATTGAATTATTATTTATCGTAAAAAATTTGTTTATAATCAGAGATTAATAATTATTAATAAATCAATATATTTAAATTAAAAAACAAGGAGTTGAAGCGTGATTCGAACCGATGTTTCCCTTCCACTTCAAAGATTCAAATAATTTCTTTAATTAAAATATCATTTGGCTATAACTCTGGAACCAATGAAAATAAGTACCACTTACGATACGTATATCGTTAAAAACCTTTTAATGAGGGCTTATTACTACAGTAAGTCCAAAATTCAAATTGTTTTTTGATTTTGGGCTTTTTTGGACTCTTTTGGTTCAGTCGATTGAAAGGGAATGAAGGATGCACAACTAGATGTTACAACAGTCGTAAATCCAAAATGTCAATATCCTACGGCTAATCCTTTTTGAGTTACGTACATACGTATAGACGTCACGCTGAAACTAGTTAAAATGGATTCAGGGATGGTCAAAATGGATATTTCCGTTGAAATCTGAAAACCGAGATTTTCGCTATCACAGTAATAAACATTAGTTTATTTTCATCTATTTATTTATTTTATTTAAATTAAATCGCTCTATTTTATTTAAATGATCCCGTCTGACCGGAATTTGAACCCGGGGCCTTTCATCCGGAGGTCCCGGGTTCGTATCCTGGTCAGGCGTGCCATTTTTTATACACGCTACTAATCGTTCATTTCATCCTCTGAAGCAATACGTAACGGTGGTCCCGAAGACGCTCTACGTCTTTTAATAGAATGGACCATAGAGCAAAAATTAAAAACAAATTACCTTTTTTTAACTTAGATAACTAAATTGATTGAAATAATATAAACTTTTGAAATGTTCTAGTTTTTTTTTTTTTAATTCCCGTTCGAAAAGAAATAGTAATCTAAAAATTACTCTAATACGAAATAATTCGTATATATTATAGCAGTTGAATTGTTATTGCATAACTAAACTTTCTATTAAATAATTGTAAAAGTTTGGTTTCGTTTAGAACTAAGCAAAAACTTTTAATTTAACTTTTAAATCGAATAACTATTTGTTAAATGTTTATATTTTTACGGTGAATCGAAACTTTTTAAACGTGCATTGTATTAGTGTATAAATAAAAAGTTATAATTTAAATTCAAAAAAGAGGTATTAAATGTATTTCATTAGTCAGTGGTATTTAGAATTATAAATTATTTGTGTAGTTGATACACATTATGTGTGTATTTAGAATTCATAAAAATTATTTTTCTAGTTTAAACAAATCACGCATACAACTACGGTTTTTAAAGAGAAATTTGTTTCCAACTGCTGATCATTCTTTTTTTGCAAAAAAAAATGATTGTTTAGGAGCAAGTATGATTTTATCTACATGGAACTCTATGAACAATTCCATCTTCAACGCTGTGTAAAAAATGAATCAAAACTCATTCTGTCAAACTTAAACTTTCATTTAATCATTTTCCTACTACCTAAAGTGTTTCAAGTACGGTCGAAATCCCGTGTGTTTTCGATTGAAAAAATCGACAGTTACTATGTGGGTTATTTGGTAGATTCCATTTTTTTAATATTATGGTCTGTTACAATTTTAAGAATAAGAATGCTAATCGAAAACCTGTTGAGTCATTCCTGAGTTGTTCTTGTCCGACCAGATCCGCTGATCTCGGTCGGACCACTTCTGTAGTCTGAATATTTTTAGAATAACCCACCGAGTTGGTCTAGTGGTGAACTCGTTACCGCAAATCAGCTGATTTCAAAGTCTTGATTTCTAAGCATCAAATCCTAGTAAAGGCTATTAATCCTTTACTAGGCCTTGTAAAGGCCGTTTGAATACTAGATCGTGATACCGTTCTTTGGTGGTTGGGTTTTAATTAACCACACATCTCAGGCGTGATTGACCTGAGATTGTACAAGATTACATTTTATTTGTAGTCTTGTTCATCCTCTGAAGTAATACCTTACGGTGGTTCCGGAAAGAAAGAGAATATTTTTAGAGTAGTTACTGTTTTGCGCATAAGATTATATTTTATTAGGGATTCTTAAACACTATCATTGTTATTTATTTAATAAAATAAATTTGAAGGTACGAAAGGTGTCGATAAATCCTATTTTAAATTATAGAGGTAACGTCGCCCCTCTATGTCAAGTCGCCATACTTGTAAAAGGAGGCGTTAGCGAAGCCCCTCGATAGTTAACCTAAGTTTATTTATTGGTCATATTGCTGGTTAAAGCAATGATCCTCTACCTACTTACGCTTAGATAGTTAATTGCATTTTGGAGTAATGTCTAAATAGTCGTTTAACATAATTTTTAATGGTCTCGTTCACTGACCTGAAGAAATCTTTTCCTCTTCTTAATCGGTATTCATAATAGACGATTGTTCTTATATTACAAACTTTAGATATTTTTTGGCTTTAATATTACTATTATTAGTTCTATAACGTATGACGGTTCCTTCATCATTTGTTTATGAAGCATAGAAAATATTATTAAATATTTATACATTTGTAATTCAAGAAATAGAATAAGCAGATATGTAGAGCTACATATTAATACTGCATTATTTGAGTGTAACTATCTTTTTTAAAGCAAAATTTCATAAAATAAATTACGATTTTTTTTTTTTGCGGAGGAAGGTGCGGGCTCCCGCTGATGGTATTATCCATTCACCATCAGCAGACTACCGACTAAAACCAACCTCCTTTCTACCAGAACTCGACCCGGAACCGTTTAACACATTACTTCCAGCCGAGTCCTGCTATACTAGCCTGAAAAGGCCGCTTGCTAATTTTCAAGACTAACCAAGTCATCCTTCTTGGTCCTGAGAATGCTGCTGACAAATCGGGCTACACTCTCCCAGCTGCTCAGGTTACAGACCGTCATCGCAACCGCGTTGTATGGGCTCAGTGCTCCGACTTCCGCTTCTGCTGTTCCTCGATCTGCCGCCCATCGAGCACATTTAAAATATACCGGGACAATAGAGGCAGTCGGAGGAAAAATTAATGAAATTATTTAATGATTAATGAAATTAATGCTAATAATAATACAAAAACCTTTATTAAGACGCTTAAAGCTACTTTTTTTAATTAAGATTGATTTTTATGGGAACAGATAAATTATTTAAAGTGAATAAATTTGTATGATTTCTTAATTAAAGCAAATGGAAGAGAATTATTTAATTTATATAATATCATAACCGATGTATTATTTAAACAGAAAAAATAAGCGGCTATGACCAATCAGCAAAGACATCGCGATTGATTTTTAAGATTTGTAGAAAATTAATTCACAGCATTAGAAAAAAGTACAAAAAAAAATTTATGAGCGAATGATTGTTGAACTCATAAAATATTCATCAACTATTTTATATATGTTATTTATACGAGGCATTTCTTTTTACTGGGCCAGCCAACCGCCTGAGTGGGTGTATTTTTTCACCCGAAAACTGCGTTCTCTCTTCCTTGTAATTTTTGAACAAATTGATTAATCTCAATGAGGTTTTCTCGAAATAATTTATTATTTGCTTAAAAATCATTTTTTTTTTTTTTTAGGTAATTAAATAACTGAAATTATATGTAGCCTTTTTAATTATTCCTTCATGTGATAAAATGTTAATGAACGTTTCCCATTCCAACACAGCAGCCAGTCAAGGTTGGGGATTGATTGCTGGACCAGTAACTTGGCTTGTTGCTACGTACACCTGTTGCTTTATACTGTTCTCTCCACTGTGTTATTAGCAGTGTCAATACTACTTTAGAAACCTCACGTAGAATTTTAAAAGTTATCAATTTTTTGTCTTTTTTTAAGCTTTTTTCTGTTAGGAATATTGTTTTTTGTAAAGCGTATATGAAAAAGAATGACCGGATCTGAAAACCTCACACCTGTGCAACTACGCATTTTCAGTTACTGAAATTTACATCGTTTGAAAGTGTGCGTCCTAGAGTTTCAAATACCGGCCGTCAGATTGCAAATTAGCTCTCAAATGTACGCTACCTCAGCCATAAACAACACGGCATCTATACAACAGAAGAATTTTGTGTTCTACAATTTGGCAAGACAGAGTCCGTTATAACGGTTCAACTTGCGTTTCGACAGCATTTCACGGTTGATCCAACATCGGCTAAGAATATTCGATATTTGAGTAAACGGGGAAAAATCCAGGACGACCACGTACTTCGGAGGAAAATGTACAATAAATTCAAGAGGTTTTTCAGTGAAGACTGTAAAAGTTGAATCGTGGCCCTAGCCGAGAACTTTATCCCTCTTCGTTTAAGTGGCAAAAAGAATATAAAGATTTCTGTAATATGCTCGTAGTTGAATGGAAGACGATAGGTTAATTTTTATTGATGATGCGACATTTCATTTCACTGGTAAAGTTTCAAGTAACAATATTCTCATATGGGAACTTCAGAAACTGCACGAGGTTGTACAACAGGAGCGAGATTCACCAAAAGTTAGCGTCCTTGTCCAGTATCGTTTACAAAAATTTATGGGCATTCCTTTTTTGAAAAATATACAGTAACAGGACATTCTTATCTGAAGAAGCTGCAGGACTGGCTTTTTCCGTTACTAAATGAAGACTTTGAAAAATAAAGATAAGTCCCTGCCTCATCGGCATAACATAGTTAATCGGTTTCAAAGTGAAACATCGCCTCATTCCTGGATAGAGCAAACGGATGAAGACTTGGCACTATACTCTTGGCCACCAAGATACGCAGACATAACATCTTGTTATGAACGATCTCGCTTGAAGACCGTTAACATGTTGTGGTAGATTTTAGAGAGAGGTTGGACTGTATGTTCATAGGTGGTGAATGAAGACAACGCCTTGTTCCTTGTTGAGTAATGGTTCAATGAAATGTCGTCTTGACAGTTAATGAAAAGAATGTAACATAACATATAACTTGACATATAAAAATAAAAAAATATAAAATTAAATACAACATTAAAGCTAACGTTCATCTGAATAAAGAATGGAGTCTTTCCGGACTAAGAGTATGACGTGACCGCGTTGGATTCGGGCGCCTAATGAATAAGTCGCTACCTCATAATGACCACTCTCTGCGGCATTATGTCGTAGGACATGGCATGATAAGATCGCCTGACCAAGCTAGCCGTGGAGACAGCACCCTAGGTAACAGCACCCGACGGCAAAGTGGAATGTAACACATCTTCTTATTTTTTCTTGTGGATATAATGTGAAACAGTGCGTTCATGTTCCACAAGAACCTGCCGGTTTGAATGAACTGGAAACCAGGATCATATTTGCAATAGCTTCTGTAACAGAAGGCTGTCTACCGCATTGCAGAATGGAAGAATTCAGCTATTCTGATGAAGATTTCCGTGCAACAGATGGAAGACATAAAGAGTATAATTTGATAAGTGAAATTTACGTTGTTCAATAATATATAATTTGTTTTGTAATTATAACACATTTCTATTATGCAGTATATCTGTCTGAAATATGGTTATTCTTTTTTACGCACGCCGTATTCGGATACATGAAAAAAAAATTGTTATGAAATATTAATTTTTTTTATTCCAAATTTAAAATTTTTTGGGGTTCGAAAGTTTGTTATGTAGTAATTATGTAACAAATCACTTTTTATTAAAAACACAATTCTATAAAACGTAAATTTTTTTTATCTTAAGTCATTTAACTGGTTTGATGCAGCTCTCCAAGATTCCCTGTCTAGTGCTAAACGTTTCATGTCGGTACACCCTCTACATCCTACAACCCTAACAATTTGTTTTACATATTCCAAACGTTGCCTGCCTACACAATTTTTCCCTTCTACCTGTTCCTACATTATTAAAGCGACTATTCCAGGATGCCTTAATATATGGCCTATAAGTCTGTCTCTTCTTTTAACTATATTTTTCCAAATGCTTTGTTCTTCATCGATTTGTCGCAACACATCTTCATTTGCCACTT
Organism: Lycorma delicatula; assembly: GCF_047948215.1. Lineage (NCBI taxonomy): Eukaryota > Metazoa > Arthropoda > Insecta > Hemiptera > Fulgoridae > Lycorma > Lycorma delicatula. The sequence continues at coordinate 127,577,705 of NC_134462.1, forward strand.
TATCCAACCATCTGATTTTTAACGTTCTTCTATAGCACCGCATTTCAAAAGCTTCTAATCTTTTCTTCTCAGGTACTCCTATCGTCCAAGTTTCACTTCCATATAAAGCTACCTCTAAATATATACTTTCAAAAATCTTTTCCTGACGTTTAAATTGATTTTTATGTAATCAAATTGTGACTGAAGGCTGTTTCGCCTGTGCTATTCATAACCTAATTATACTTAAAATATTACAAAGAGAAATGGATTTTACAGGCCTTTTATTTCAATATCCATAAACTCTTATCTCAAAAATTAAAATATTGTTTATAATCATAGTTTATTAAAGTTATTCAAATCCCTTTATCTCATTTATTAAAATAAAATCAAAATATTAACTATGGTTACATATATTAAATAAAAAGCTACACAAAAAAACTAAAATTGGCTGCTCTATACATATTTGAATTCAATTACCCAGCCTTGCGTTGGCTGATTTCAAAGAGCTGTATAACAGAAAAATATCTTGTTAAATGAGATGTAAGGATATTATATAGGCACAATTCAATATAATATACCGTTTGAAAATGATGCTGGAATTTCATAACCCTATTTTTAAAATATATATTCTGCTGCGTACATCAATGGTAGAAGTATTTGCTTTCAACTTCTTTTAATATACAGAATATTTGAAAAAAAACAGGATTTATTGAAATCAATTTTATGTTGATTTACATTTTATAATAAGGTAAAATATCTCTAATATTAACTGAGTATTATTACTTTTTTCCATAATACGATCTAAAAATACAAATTTAAATCTTTTATACAAGTTACAAGAGGTTTATTTTATCACAACTTTTTCTTTTAATATCTACCTAAAATAATCATGGAGTTTAAAATTATTAGCAATATTAACAAAGTTTATATGAAAGAAAATAAACTTTAGTTAAAAAAAGAAAATTGATACACTTAACTCATTGTCAAAATGTAAGTAATTTAACATTTGTATATAATTTAATGTTATATTAAAAAAAGGGAAAAAATCCTTGAATAGTTTTGAGCAAGACTGACTTTTCGTTTCCGATGACCTCACTTTCGCAGTGAGAAATACACTACGTACATTTGATTAACCATTAAACGTCTATATTAAAATCTAAAAAAAAAATTATTAATGAATGTATTAAAATAAATTGCTTTATTCTGGTCGTATAGCATATCTTACCTGGATTCACAAATTTAAATTGAATTATTGCAAATTTTATTTTAATTATTCGAAATTAGCACTATGAAAGAATCAGAAAAAACGTATTTTCAGGAAACTTTCGTCATTACTGGGCTCAATAACTCTCAAGGCAGAGTAAATTGCATAAGTCTCGCAAAATAACATAGAGGAATAGGCGGCACTAAACTTACATATTATCTCGTTATCAGGGAGTATTATTGAACAGCCACACGTGTCGGTCGAGGCAGAGCCGTCTGTATAGATGTGTGTATAGACGTCTGTATAAATGTGTATGTTGTGCTTAAGTCATCTCGCTAAATTGGTCCCTAAAAGATCTGTAATGCGGGTTCCGTTTATATTTTCCAAACGGTAAATATTTAATCTTTAGAGATGCACGCAGCCAAGGAGCGCCGCATCCTATTTCCTTTTCGAGAATCCTCGAAATAAATAAGCGTAGTTGTTGAAGATAGCGAAGCAGTGAGATCGAAAGGTTAGAGTAAGGACTTCGTCTCAAATTGTTGGATGCGAGCGAACCCGATCGCCTGCCTTGAGCATTTGGAGAGACGGGGACGTGCTGACCGCGTATTTAATAAATTGGTATTTCCTCCTATTATACGCACGCACGAAAACACAACTACATATAATTTAGTTGAATAATAACATTTGTAGAATATTTATTTTGCAGTTACCAAAAGAATAAAAAGCTTATTTTTACAAAAAAAGAATCGATGCTACAGGCAGATATATATTCAATAATTATTGGAACAATAAAAACGTGCCCTTAACTTTTTAAATTGAAAATTTAATAGCATCAATGCCCAATATGTAGAAGTAATCTGACCACGATTGGTCAAAATCAGTTCAGTAGTTCTAGAGATATAAGATGATTTAGTGGCCAACACCAAACACGTACATACGAACATTACCATCTGAAAAATAACGTCAAGATTCGATTAAAACCGCATATGTCCAAATTGGACAGAATACTTTCGCTTCTAGGCAATAATTCTGCTAAAGCGTTACGTAGACAGAAAAGTATAGTGAAGCATGTTATCATAAAATAAAAAAATAAATACTATTTTAGTCGGAAATTTTACGTCTTTTATTAAGATGCTTAGGCGCAGAGAAATTTTCTTAAATGACAGTTTGTAGACTATAAAGGTTACTAATTTGTATTTTAAGCACAATTTTTATTTTAAATAATTTGTTTTTATTAAACTAAGCTAAATTTCTAAAATGCAGTTTTTAAAAATTATTTTAAAATTTCAATAAGTCTGTTGCAATCAATTTATATAGTTTTAACATTTTCAAATAAATTTCATAAAAGTTTCGATAAAGTGACTTTTTGATCTAACAAATAAATCGCTTTAATGGGTTCTATTTTAGAAACATTAATGCGAGCTCAAGTTTTACTATAAAATTCAATAAAAAAAAAATTGTTTCGTTCTAAAACAATTTATACATAAAGAGAGCACACGAAAGGAATACACAAAGATATCGAGTAACTCGAAAGTAATGTTCTGTTTAGCTCTCTCTGATCTAAAGGTTAAAAGCCATTCCTTTTGCATAATACATTTTTTGAGTTGATTTTACTACAAATCTATATGAATTTGGCTTTATCAATTACTTGACTGTTATTAAATTCGTTTATTAAAAGTAAATAAATTGTTTTTTTAAATTTATTAATGATAATCTATTTATATTCAACGAAGACGTAGTAGATAAGGCATTTAGTAACGCAGTAAACTTCCTTGTACTTTTTCCTTTTTTATTTACCTCGTTAAAGAAAAAGGGACAGGATAATAATGTAATACCGTTGCGGTGTTTCCCTGAAGATAAATTACTAGATTCTCTCTCACTCTTTCCGATTCTCTTTCCCTCTCTTCCAATCCTTCTCATTTGCTTCTTACATACAAAGAAGAATAAATTGAATACAAAAAAATAAAAATACCTAAGAAACCGAACGTTTTTCTTTACATTGCAGTATTATTGTACGTAATTCGAGTGAAGAAATTTTAATAACGCTTATTAAAGTGAATTATTAAGTAACAGTAGATTTTTAATACCTTAAATCATTTATTAACACAGCATCACTTATTTTTTCTTTACCTGCTTATTTATTTAAAAGTACTTAAATTCTACAGTATAAAAAAAATTATATTAATTAATTCCTTATTAGAGTAATACAGAGTATAGATAAAACTTCGTGATTTTGAAAACTTGTATAGGTATCGTTCAGTAAACACCTTGGACAGTTTTGTAGATAAATTGATTCCCACCACACTATTACTGTAGTAATATTGTGTCCGGGCTCTGATAATGACACTTCGTTGTGCGTCCAGAAAAAAAATTAAACCGTTAATTCTTTAGTATCCTTATACAGTTTAAAACAGGACTTGTTGAACACAAAACTTTGCTATGAACAAAGAAGATGGGTGGTAGAGGATGAGGAAAAAGAGGGGAGATGAGAAGGAGCCCCTTCTGCACGAAATCAGACATTCCTACCTGTAAAAATACCCATTTCTACTTGAACGAAAGTGATTTGGTACGTATTCCTTTTTAGGCGAAGGGTACACACAGAGCTCAGAAAAATTCTCTTAGGTCGGGAAATTTTTACCTAAGGTTTATAAATGATAAATAAAATAATGACAGGACCTTTGCCCACAAGAAAGGGTCGAACTGCAGAGCAGCAGGTCTAGAAACCATCATACAAACTGCGAAAAATATATATTCTTAAATTGTTCAAACTTCTGAATTTAAAAATCATTAACATATACAGCTTCTGAAAGTTGGCTACAGACATAGAATATTATTAACTAGCCGACCCTTCTAGCCAGAACCTGAACTCTAAGGCCCCAGTTCGGTCCAAGTGAACCCCGGAGCCAACACATGGGCCGCTAGAGACCTACCCCAGGGCCGCAGAGCTCGCTTCGCTCGCCATTCCTGTGTTGTATGGAGGTGCTGCCTTGGATACCCGCATAACTCGCTTCGGTCGCCATTCCCGTACCCAGAGGGTTCCATTCGCTAGACTCACGTACTCTGTTCATTATCCTCATAATTGTGAGAATAATAGTGATGAATAACAATTCAAGTATTCAGGCTTTATAGAAACCTGAAAAGAACTGAATTACAAAAGACAGAATAAAAGCTATGGTAACAACTTAAATACACACAACTTTGACGACGAAAAATTCGTAACTTATTTCTTTGCAGGGAGGAAGAAATATAATAATGAAGTAAAAAGATTAATCTTTTTTCCTTAATGAATATTTTTAATTTACAACTTCACCCTCCTTGAGGTGAAAAAATAATGAATATTTTAACCTTCATGGGATCTAGGGCCTCGGTCTGTAGCTTAAAACCTTCCACGGGTATAATACGAATGTATCCCGAAACTCTGAAACCAATCGATCGATTGGTTCTTCAAGATTTTTCAAGATGAACTATATCTAAAAACATTCTCAGTTATGCCAAGAAACATGAATAAAAATTTGATTGCGTTTGATTTAGTAGTTTTTACTTCCTTATACGAAGTAAAGGAAGTATATTGTGATCGCGAAAAATTTCGGTTTTCAGATTTCAAGGGAAATATCCATTTTGACCATCTGTGAATCCATTTTGACTAGTTTCGGCGTGAGGTTTGTACATACGTATGTCACGTAACTCAATAACGATTAGCAAATTTTGGATTTAGGACTGTTGTAATATCTAGTTGTGCACATCTCCTTTTGATTGCAATCGACTAGACCAAAAGTGTCCAAAAAACCCAAAAGCAGATAAAAATTTGGATTTTTGACTTTTTCTTAACTGCAGTAGTAAGTCCTTATTGAGAGCTTTTCAACGATATATCATAAGCGGTATTTACTTTCATTTCATTGATGCCAGAGTTATACCCAAATAAAAGTTTAATTAATGAAATATTTGGATCTTAGGGGACGGCATATTGGCTTGCATCTCTTTTTTTAACTTTTTTTTAAACTTAAATATATTGATTTATTAACCTCTCAATGTTAACAAATTTTTAGGATGAATAATTCAATAATAACAACAAAAAAAGTTATTCAGGAAATATAATTTTATCTGCTGTTCATTTTACATAAATGTGTATATGTAATATAATAGGTGTACAAGGAAGTCATGTGGTGTACACATCAGATCTTTTGTTTTTTTTAAACAAACAAAAACCCTCTTCTTCTTCAAAAAATAAGGCAGTATTAAAGATAATTTAGCCCCCCAATAGAATACCTTTATCAGCTATTACTGTCCGTATTGATTTCGAAGTACTGTATAAAAAAAACTTCAGTTTCATCTTCAGTTATACCATGATATTCATCTTTTAAAAAGATATGAAAGAAATTACGTGTTAGAATATTGTTATATTATAATTTCTGAAACACTTGTTGCGTCACAAAAGTTATTTACGTAAAGTTGTGAAGTTTAATGTTTTATAAAATTCTCCTCTTAGGTTTTCATGACCTAATTCTTACTACGTTAAAGAGTTCAGTATAATAGTAAACGAGATATAACTTCATTACTCGACCTTTTTGTATTGAAAGTAAAAGTATCTTCTGTAATATTGAGTATATTTTTAAATTTAATAATTTTATTTTAATTACATTATCTGATGTAAATAACCTATTTAAAAAACCTTAAAATTAGAAATTGTATTAAAATAAGATAATAATTTACATTTAATTAAAAATCATGGGTTTTTGAAACATTTACTCTTATACTTTTCTTTACCAGGATTCTATATTATGTTTATTTTACACCAGTATTGCTAAGAACTTGTGCATCAATATTTGTAGTAAGTTTCTTTAAAAAAATTAAAAAAAAACTAATAAATCCCATTCGTGTTATATATAGTAAGAAAGATGGTGGAAACACAAAATTGCAGGAACTCGAGACCTAGTTGATCTACTGCGACAAGCAATAACTTAAAACACTCGAAAAATCAGGCCGCACATAATGAGAACTCACCCAAATTCTTTCCTCAATTTTGAGTCGAGATATGAGTAAACATATTTCTCCCCATATTATAACAGGTTAGAAAACTGCTAGTCGGGAAGCGGTCGAAGGGTACAGTCCCTAGTAAATAAATAATATTGAATAACATTTTTCAAAATATATTTCACGTTTTTAAACAGTAAAAGCCCTTTAAATTTGAGTGTTTGAGGAATTATTTAGAAAATTAAGAATAAATTAAATTGAAAAATTGTTAAGTCATTTATAATAAAATGCCATTTTTCTGTAAAATGCCGTTTGTTTCTGTCAGTAGGTTGTGTAGTTCTGAATACGATTAAATAGTTAATTTCTCTGGATACATTTAGCTTCAGATAGATGTAGTTATAAGAAAATTTACTGAAAGTCAATACAAAAAACATGTAATATATTTCAATCAGCGCCAAAACTAGAATATATGATGAGTATGTAGGAATTATACAAATATTTAAGGTCAGTTTTATACAAAGTTAGAAAACTTTGATCGTTAATAGAATCCTTTGAAATTTTCAATATTTCTGTCGTTGATAGCAGACGGCGAAAATTGTGTGAAAATTTTTAAACGTTTAACGAAAGCATTTATTTTTATTTCCTTGTACGAAGTAAAGGAAGGAATGCGATTGTGAAAAATTTCGGTTTTCAGATTTCAACGGAAATATCCATTTTGGCCATCCCTGGATCCATTTTGACTAGTTTCGGCGTGACTTCTATACGTACATTTAGATTTAAGACTTGGGAGGTGCATAACTAGATGTTACAACAATCCTAAATCCAAAATTTAAACATACTACGGCTAATCATTTTTGAGTTCTTAACCTCACGCCGAAACTAGTCAAAATGGATTCACAGATGGTCAAAATGGATATTTCCGTTGAAATCTGAAAACCGAAATTTTTCGCGATCACAATATACTTCCTTTACTTCGTACAAGGAAGTAAAAACTACTATATCAAACGCAACCAAAGTTTTATTCATGTTTCTTGGCGTAACTGAGAAGCTTTTTAGATATAGTTCATCTTGAAGAACCAATCGATCGATTGGTTTCAGAGTTTCAGGATACATTCGTATTATACCATAGAAGATTTTAAGCTACCAGAAATTTTCCAGATGTTAATGCGCGACGCTAGCGCGCGCGCGCGCGCGTGTGTGTGTGTTTTCACCTTTTATCTATACACCTTATAATTCATAATTATGTCTCATATTATATCCCATATTATATCTCATAATCACCTTATAACTACTGGACCAATTTTGACCAAAAATCGCCAGATTACTTCTGTATATGGGGCATCAATGCCCCATATACAGAAGTATAGATTAAATTTTGCTCCTATTAAATTTTCGACTTAATAAGTCAAAGGGGTGAGGCTGTAGAGCAAGAACACCATCAGTATCTCGAGATTTCACCTAATTAGGATCATATTTTTCTTAGGCACATTTGTTAATTAAAAAATAACAATATTTGCAAAAAGTAACTTTTTGCAAAATCACACCTCCAACACAAAAATGCTGTTGTAGTAGTCTGCTATGTTGTGACGTCACATGTGAGCGGTAGAATTAATTAAATGAATAATATTTAAAGTGGTAATAGGTAACTTGTTCTGGGTGGATCTCGAACTCGATCGCCCGGTTGACTCGGTAACTGGTGCGTAAAGCCTCGCGGCTAGACCAGTCTGCCAACCGTACAAGCGAGATTTGCTCTATGTAAGTTGTGAAAATACATTAGTTTAGTTAGTTCCGACCGTCGCCACTAGTACCACCATACCAGCGCGCGCTTTAGTTAGACTCATTGAAAATAAACGAAAAAATATTATTTTTAATAAAATTATAAATATGTAAATTAAGTTGCGTGCGTATGCGTGTGTGTAAGCCGTGTATCAGAAACAGCCTTCACGCATCAGGACTTTGCCTTCACGCGGCTTTCTTTCCCGAGAAAATCAGTTGTTAGCTTTTTTTTGTTACTATTGAAAATATTATTTGTCTGTAATAATGATTTATTTATTTTTTTTTTTTTGTTTGTTATTTATTTAATTTGTTTGTGGAACAGAACAGTTACACAAAACCTTTGTATGTTGCACAATATCACATAAAATTACATAAGAATAGCCACAAGTCAACAACCCACAAATAAATTAAAAATACAATATTCAAAACACAATAATAACAATTATCTAGTCAAATACAAAAAAAATAATAATTGGAACTGTAAAAACGGTAGCTATGGAGTGATAATAAAAACACGTAGATGAAAACATACAAAACAAAAACACAATATTACTAATGCATTCCAAATAAAATAAAAATAAAGCGCAATAATCCTTAAAAAAACAACAATAATTTTAAAATCATGAAAGTGAGCATCACACCAAGGACAATAATCCATCGCCACGTAACCCTCTCAAATTTTTAATGAAGGTTGTCTCATCTTCCCAAAAGCTTAGCTTATCCTGGAACTCCATTGCAACACTGGTACACCGCTCAATCGGAGACACGGTGGAACCAACCGGCGTCACAAATTGCCTAAAAGACCTCACTGATCTGGCCTGGTTTCGCAATACAACATGGTAACGCGTCGGAAGTTTATTGTGCAGAGCTTTATAAAAGAAAACCAAGTCAAAGTACGTTCTTCTATCAGATAACCTGGAAAGATCTAACCGTCTCAACATATCCTCTCTACTAGCGCAAACAAAACAATCTCTAAACTTAAAACGCATCCAGTTCAAGAACCTATTGTGAACACCCTCAACGAGATCAGAGGCAAAACCTCGTGTACAATAATAATAACAAAACTGATTTAATTTTACTTCTTTTTAAGGATGTTTAAATTTATATTTTATATATATTAATTTATGTTTAATCTGCTAATCGTGATTGTTTAGCAGTTGAATTATGTTTCAGATTTCAGATTTTATTTTTCGTAGATGGTTGTTGAGTAATTTTCTTTACGATTATATTATTACAAAGAATACGCAAATAAATTTTAGATTAGATTATTCAGAAGTTATAATATCATGTCGTACATTTAAATAAAAATGTTTTTCAAGTGATAAAAATGATGAATTTTAATTATTTTTACTAAATATATTAGCGCTGTTGTAGTAGAAATTTTTGAATTAAATATGCGATGAACTAATTGAAATTGTTTAATATAAGTTATAGTCCCATAGATCGCATAACTATTACAGATTTTACCTTGTATCAGATTTTTTACATTAATTTATTTGTTTATGTTCCTCGGGACAAATAAAGTAACAAAATTTCATTGACATTATATACGATGTATAAACCATATATATACAATAGAAGGTAGTTTTTAATTTACACCGTCAATAAAATATTCCTTCGGGAAATTTAACAAATTTGCTATGTACACTAATATTATGAACATAAATTAAAATACAGATATGAAAATAACTCTGTCGTAAAATCGATCGACAACGTAATTCATAGCAAATATTTCCCGTTTTTCGCTCCAGTTCAGTCTTAAAATTTGCTTAATTTACATTTTAAATAAAAATATAGGAAAATTTTCAGTAAGTTGATCTGAGATCCTTTCTTTCACGATAATTTTATTCAATAAAATAAAAAAACAATCGAGAGATTAATACTGTTTTTTTTTTCTGTAACAATGTTCATGAATTATGCAGGATATTTTGTAATATATTTTAGTAAATCGTGCACTTGAATGAAATCGTGATTGAATTTTAAGCTGTAAATTAGTTGAAAACTTAAGATAATTTAAACTCAAAATATAAGGCATAAGACCTCCTTTAAAAACAGTCATGATTGTGAAATTATCTATGCATATAACAAAACGATAACTAGGGTCGCCCCTTCATACATTGCAGATTTATACCTTAGTGATTTGATCTTTATTTAGAATTATCACGGTATTTCTAATGGGGGGGTTAAGTCAAATTTTATAGTAAAAGGTATAGTATAGTTTTACTGTAAATGTTTAATTAGTTAAACCTTACTTGTAAAGAAATCTTCATCATATGTATCCATGAAATTATGCGATTTTGCACCTTTGACACTCTGTTTTTTTAACTCGGTAATTTGCTTAAATTAGCACATGTAGCGTAATTTTATACGTCTGATTGTCTATTTTGGCTGTCAATATTGGATTATAATAAGCAAAAAGAAAAGCCTTCAAGAAAAAGTAATCTTTGTTATTATTTAAAGTCTGCTAAAAGAATATGTCGGGCTTCTGCAAGAGTTTAACCGCGTGATTCTCGGTTAGCTGCTGACCCAAAACGCTACGCCTAGGTCAGCAGCTAACTAGACTCGAAATGCACTAAATTTTTAACGCGAGTTCCAGTTAAATTCTTCACGAATTCATACTGTCACTGTAGAGCTACCATGGTCATTTAAAGATAGAAATGGCTTTAGCTATAATGTACAGACAAACTGGCGTCATGGCAGTTTGTTCGTATTTTCATGCTCGGGAATGGAAAGGGGAAACAAAAGGGATTCATGTTCATTTGCAGCAAGAGCATCAAGAGAGAGGGAAACGCTGGAGGAAAGATAACTTTTCATGCTTTAATTGTTATTTATCAGTATTATTCTCACAACCATGAGGATAATGAACACAGCGAGGGTTCAGAGCAGATCCACATGGCTAGACGGGAAAAGCGAACGAAGCGAGTCCTGACCAGCTAGTATTATATAAAATGTTTACAAAATTTATAGAAATAAAATTGTTATATTAAAATGTAACTAGACGCGCATTTCATACGTTAATCAGTTGTCATCAGTAGATAAATACGAGTTAAATTTGGGGAAAATTATTTTCCTCTTGCATCTATTTAAGAAACTGAATATAAAGTATATATGATATAAATGGATAAAATTTCCTTTAGTTTATGAAGGTTATTCAGGTTATATATATATATATATATATATATATAAAAATTCATTGATATATAAAAATATATATAAAAATTCATATATAAAAAATTCATATAAATATATATTATATTAAAAGCTTAATTGATAAATTAAATTTTTTTAAATTTAGTTATTGAATTACTGTAAAAACTAATTACTAACTGCTTAAGAAAAATAATAAATTGTTTTACAATCGAAATATACAATTAGCTATTTTTTAACGGATCTTGAGCGTTTCTCTTGACGAATTTGTTTAAATAATCCTTTAATGTAACTCATTCTTTATATTTTAAATTTGTAGAAAATATTATTTTATACAAGCAGAATTATTCTCCTTTGTTGAGTAAATTAAATCATTTAACATCAATTTTTAAGGACCGAATCAGTTTTAAATAAAATTTTTAAACCATCTTTTGACTTAAACTAATTTAGAATTAAAAAGACAAACCTAATGATGACCTTAAATGATGTTTTAATTTACTCCACAAAGCAGAATAATTCTGCTTGTTATAAAACAGTATCTCATACCTATTTATTCTTCCCTTGTTTTACAAGAAATTCTTTTTTAAAGTGATATTTATTAACAACAACTTGCGTTATCTTATAAATATTTTAAACTAGTTATTATCGTTGTTATACTTTGATAATCAAATTTTAAATCACAATTTTTGTCTTCTTATAAAATTCTGTTTTGTTCCTACTTCACTTTCTTCTGTATTCTTCTCGGGTCTTTATAACATAGGTCTTTATATATATATATATAGGTGTCCCGGGAGGATTCTGTTAAACTTCATAGGCGTATTTTCTCATTAAAATAATGGGAAACATTCATAGAAATACAGGTTCGAAAACGCTTCGTTAGCAAATTACGGCTAGTGAAAACTTTTGCCCCAATTTCTGCTTCTCTGCTGAAATGAAGACGCTGAAATTCTTTGGGTAAATTAAGGGACGAATAAGTGATTTCTTGTAGTTCTCGACCTGAAAAACTTTTAAAAATGAGAATCGAATACCCATTATTTTCTGTGATATAGGATGTAATAAACAAAAAAAATTGAAGTGTAAAACACAATTTTTTAGCTTTGGCATTAAATAACTGTGTTAAATTTTCAATAAACAAACAAAACTTATTAGGTTAATTGATAGAAAATTTAATTTAGAAAATTGATGTAAATTAGCTACATCACGCAACAGCAATTTATTTGTACTTTCATGTGAAACAAAAATTGAAAAGTTACGCTAATATATATGTCTGCCTGTAATATGATATTTCTTAATTATTAATAAATTAATTCCCCATTAGGGGCGCTTTAATGCTGTAAAATATTTGAGAGCAATGGTATACAAAAAAAATTTTCAAATATTCTTATGGTTACGATTCAGAACCTTGGTCTGCCGTATTTGTTACTGAGAAGTTAATTTTCAGTATAAAATTTTATCTAATTTGTTGAAGTGTGCATTTGTGATTTATATGTATTTAAGTAGTTTATTTTCACTGATTTTAAAAATTATTAAATGATTTATTCTTAGTAAAAGAGAAATGCCGTATAAGTTTACAGATCAGAAATATGCTGACATTCATTTAATCTATGGTTTTTGTAACGGTCATGTTACACGAACCGCTGAAGAATATCGTCGATTTCCCACTCGAAACACGAACCGACAAGTATTTGCAGATACTCACCGATACCTAAAAGAAAGCGGAACATTTAAAGTAACATCTGAACGGGAAACAAATGTTAATGAGCAGATTTTATAGCCTTTCGGCTAAAAAGGCTGATACCAAAGAAGAAAAAGAAGAGCGAAGTCCAACTACTAGTACTCTAGATTATCTACAAGTTTGGGAGATTCCACACAAAATATGGCGGACATTACACTATGAAGGTCCACATCATCAATCAGTTCAATGTCTTAAAGAAGGTGAATACAATCTGCTACTGAATTTTGGTTAGTGGTTATTACAAAATAACTACTTCTATCGCTGATGTTATTTACAGATGAAGCAACATTTACGAGTACATGGGATGTGATAAACAATACACAAAACAAACTTTTGGAAATATGATAATCCTAGTGAAATCACTGAAACTAATTTCTAGCACCGTTTTTCACAAAATTTCTGGTGTGAGATAATAGATAATGTTCTTATCACGTTTTCAACGGTGAACTTTCTTTAAATGAATGGTTGTCTGAAGTTTCTTCAAAATGAGCTGTCAATATTTGTAGAGAAAGTTCCATTTAATGCAAGAATTGATATGTACGAGGTGTAGGTGTGCTATTAACTAACGAGACTAATGCTGTAAAATATTTTATTTTAACTTTATGCATATTCAGTTATTATCCTTTTCAACATACATTCCTCCTCTATCCCTAAAATGTTCTATGCGAATTTTCCATTGTTCGAAACAGTGCTGGAAGTCTTCTTCTGTGAGCTCTTTCATGACGCGTGTCCCTTTTTCTTTCACAGCTTCAAAGGTCTGAAATCTTATCCCTTTTAATACAGATTTGACCTTGGGGAACAGATAATAGTCGCATGGTGCCAGGTCAGGCGAATAAAGCAGATGGTCTAACACTGGGATGTTATACTTGGCTAGAAACGACTTGACACAGTGCAATGTGAGCCGGTGCGTTGTCCTGATGAATCCATGGGTGTTTCTTCCACAGTTCGGGTCGTTTTTTTCTTATTTTCTCACGCAGTTGAGCAACGACAATAATAGTTAACCGACGGTCAGATCGGATCAGATTACTAATTTTTTCAATATTTTTATCCGTTTTTTGATGTGGAAGGGCGACCCGGGCGAACACCATCTTCAACGTCTTCTCGGCCATCTTGAAAACGCTTAAACCCGCTTACGTGATAAACATTCATTGCCATATACTTTTTCTAATAAAAAATAAGTTTCAGTAACGGTTTTTCCAAGTTTCATATGAAATATAACGACAATTCTTTGCTCTAATAAAACACTTTTAATTTTTCGGCAATACAAAAAAAACATGTTATCCAATGAAAGCCACGGCCAGACTAATATGTCTGGAAACAATCGAAAGAGATGGCTTCATGCTACACAGCTGTCGGTCGTATAAATTCGGGGCATGCGCAGTTCTTCTGTAGCAGTATTAGTGCTACATAGTATTATATGTAGTAATTTAGTATTATATATAAATTTTTTCAGGGTTCTTCCCGAAAATTTGTTTTTATTCCTTTTTTTTATTGACCGTTCTTTTCTGATTAATTTTCTGTTTCAAATTATCAAGTTACTTTTTGTTTTCTTGTATACACAAACTATAATTAAGAACAAAATTTCATAGAAAAATATCTGATTTAATTTAAATATATGTTATTTGAACGGAAAAGTTTTTTCATTACTAATACACTTTTTTTTATTATTTATATTTGTTATAAGATTAATTTAATTTTTTACATTTAAAAACAGACTAGACTTTAGAAAACATATTTATTAATAAATTGTATAGGAGTTTCATTCATTTTAAAATTATTAAAAGAAATATAAGTTTTTTTAGAGTTTAATAAAAAGGATAAAAAATTAATTTAATTAATAATTAAAATCCTAAAAGTAAAATAAAACGTTTTTAAACATTTTTATTAAGATAAATATTTGAATAGGTAACTTTTTATTAACACTTTAGTTAAATAATAATAATTAGTTTTACTACTACCTGATTTGCAGATGTAAATATCCACTAATAACATGTAAAGTTCATTTATAGTTTCTTACTACATTTAGCTGCTATTACCTGTAACAAAAAAAAGAAATAGATTACAAGGGCGGTATTACAAATAGATTGACCGAGGGCGGTCCAGAAAGTAACTTACGTTTGTGCCTAGCGTGGAAATGGGTGGGGACAGAGCCACCATCTTAGCGTCCAAACTTTTCTACACTCAGTACAGATCACCTGTCGTAGCGTGTGGATTGTGATTTTTCTACTTTGTTCGTTGTAAATTATTGAAATGCGCGGCAACTTTGTGAGGTGTACGGAGATGGAATAATGAGTAAAGGTGGAGTGAGGCAGTGTTGCATTCAGTTTAAATGGCCGCACCAATGTTCATGATGAGAACCGCAGTGGTCGGCATAGCCTTGTGACTGATGAACTGACGGTGAAAATCAACGAAAAATTCGTAGCTTTACGATTAGAAAATCCTAGCTGTACGATTACAGAAATCTCAGTTCATTTCCCCCAAATTTCACGAAGTTTACCGCATGAAATTGTAACGGGGAAACTTGGTTATCACAAGTTTTGCGCAAGATGGGAGCCAAAAATCTAGACGGACGGCCACAAAAAACAGCGTCTTGCTGCATCGCTGAAATTCCTGGACGCCTACATCAGGTATGGTAACGCACTACTCGATCGTGTCGTGACGATAGGATGAGACATCGGTAGAGCAAGTCAATTGTGAGACAGAAAGACAGTCCATGGAACGGGGGCATACGAGTTCTCCCACAAATTCAGTAAAATGTTTGCAAACGTTGACAACTGTGTTTTGGGACGCTGAGAGAGTGCTTCTGGTTGATTTCGTTGAATGTGGCAAAACAATTAACTCAAAGGTACTGTGAAACACTGGAAAAACTAAGGCTATACAAAACCAGCGTCGAGAAAACTGAGCTCAAAAGTGTTGTTTTTTACGACAATGCACATCCACACACGGCTAATCGTGACCGAGAGCTCTTGAGGAGTTTTGGATCGGTAGGTGTTTGATGAGCCACCGTACTGTCCGGATTTGGCGCCGAGCGATTACAACCTCTTTCCAGCGATGAAGATCTGGCTCGCAACACAGCGCTTTGACAGTGACGTTTTGTGTTTTGTGTTTTTTTAATTTTTAATATTTATCTCTTGTTTGATTTTTACTGATTGTTTGTTTTTACTTTTTTTCATTTATTTGTCATGTATTATTTTACTCATCATTATGATTTAAAAATTCATTTGGTGGTTCCAGTGTAAGAATCATTCTCATTACAACAGAAATCATATAAAAATGATAATTTAATTACGGTATTTGATTTTTTTATTTTTATTAGTGAATGTTTAATTAAAATATATGCACACAATAATTTTATCAATTAATATAATGTAATATTAAAATTAAATTAATATAATTTTAATTATTAATACGTGTACATATTTTGTATTATTAAGGTTTAGATTATTTTGATTTTTTATTTAACAAGGACTTAAAGTTTGAAAACATTTTATTTATTAAATTTGTTTGAAGTTAAAAATATAAATTTTATTATTTTATTAATAATTATCCATTCATTCTTCAAATGATATCCTGTTTCCTCAGAGGGCAAACCCTTTTTTATTTTTAATGTTATGTTAGGCCCGCTGGTTACACAGCTAACGTAAAATCTGTACCTTACCTTAGCAACTAGTTTGTATTTTAATAATACAGTTTATATTTGGTCTCTATAGACTTTCCGCAATGCAACAAAACCTAAAGGTTTAACGTAAAAGTTCTGCAACGTAAACTAACATGTCAGTTTTATTGAAAAAATAACACGATCAAACAATTTTGGAAGAGTTACGTTATAGTGAGCTAATCATAGCGTGATATACATTTATCAAACGGGCGCTAAATAAAATTTATAATTTACGGATATGTAGGACCAAATAAAATTACTTATTAAAATGCTGAAAAATGTTCAGTATCGATATTAATTGGTGTGGAACTTTATAAAATCCAAAGGAAATATTCCAGACTTATTTTTAAATTATTTAAATCAATAGAATTAGTTTATTAAAACTTTATTTTAATTAAATCATTACACAGTTTTATAATTAAAATTTAATTTTAACAAAAAAAAAGTTGATTAAAATTTTTATGTTAAAACACTTTTTTAATAAGTTATAAAATTTGTATTAATTTTAATTAGCTGAAATTAAAATTTAATCTATTCTTTAAAAACTTGTTTAAAGTTATTACAATAATTATTAAAAGTTATAATTTTATAGGTTGTCTGTTGATATATATTTACCGTATTAAATTTATCCAATTAAATTATCTTCGTGTTCCTATTTTAATCTATTTTATCGTCCTTCATACAATCTATATTTCATTTGACAGAAAAGCAAAATACGTCATTTCCTTTTGCAAACAATTATTAATAATTTAATTAATAATATAATATATTATAATTTAATTATTAAAATAATTAATAATAATTAAAAAGAATTTCTTTGTATAATTTTCATGCAATGAAATATTTTTTTTTTGTAAAAGATCTATTTTATTCCTTATAAATTAAGTTATAGACTTAAACTTTTCGTTATTATTATTATTTTTGTAATTAAAATTTTCAAATTAGCTCATTCTGTTCCGTTCTGAATTTTTATTGCAGTTAACGGTGATATAAGTAATGATGATAAAAATGGATTAAAGTTTTAAATTAAATAAATTTTTACCCGACTTTTCGAAGAAAAGTACGAAATTACTTTCGGTTACCTGGTGGGATAAGGGGATAGAAATGGATTTTTTTTTACGTTTTGAGATATGAGGATTACGAAATTACCATTCATGTATAAAATTCTGTGGCTCGAGAATCTCTAAAACTACGTAATCAATTTCACTGAAATTTAGATACGCTGTAGTCAACTTCAATTTGAGAAGGGTATTGGTGTATTTTTCATACGCGCTTTTCCAGTAAGTCACATAGGTAAGTTACGTTGAAACTTGATGCGCAGGGCCTACTCGTAATCGAACGTATGTAGTGGTTGTACTCAACGCACAGCGTAAAAATCAGTGCGTTTCTGACTGCTGTCGGAAACGAAAGTCGATTTTCTTGTGCAGTTTTTCAGCACAAAATTTTTTAAATTTTATTTCAATGTTTTAATTTGCTTTGCTTTAATATCTTTTTTAAGTATTTAAAAATATATATTAAGAAATTTTTATTTTATTACATTTTCCAACACAAACGTCTGTTTTAGATCAACTACATTATGAAACACAGTGTCTAATTTTTTTTTTTTTTTTTGTATTTTTAGTGTTATAATTAGATAAAGAAATTTACATCTAATTAAATATTTTCCCTATGTTGTAACTCATAATAACTACTACATCGACATCCATGGGTTCTAGGAAAAGGCGCATTACCAAACCTTTTATTACCAGTCGCTCAATAAAAAAAATTTTATACGTTATATTGATCGGCAAAATCTCTGACTTATTTTATTGACCGGAGTTTCGTCGTAGTTTTGACACTTACCTTCAAGCCGCACCATTAAAAATTTTATAAAAATCTTTCTTTAGCAAACAATATATGATTTCTAATTGAATGGACTGAAGATGTGTATCAGACCCTAGACGAAAATGTCCTTCAAAAAGAGATAAATCAGAGGCTGGATGATTCACAAAGTATGTAACAAATTTTTTACGTTACAAATATATCATATGTTGTACTGTTTACAATAAAGAAGGTTTATATAAACATACTCGTAGTTTCGACGTTAGCGAGTGTTAGCTGGCGAAATATTTCGCCCTGATTTGTGCTTCTGGTAAAGTAATCCAGACTGTAATTCTTAGGACCTAAATTACAGGGTAAATTTAGTGATTTTATATGAAATATGACCTGAAATATTGAAAAATGTAAATCTATTTAATTTCGAAATTCTTACGTTTGCATTTAGTTTTATTCATTCATATTACTCAAAATCAGATTTTGTACAAGTTTTTTTAAACTTTGATGTGTTTAATACCTATTTAAACATAACCCACTAAAACATATGAAGCCAAATATAAATTTTTTTCGACCACTCTTTTGTCTTTCACTCCAGATCTCTCAAAAAACTACTACTAAAAATGCTGTTCTGGATCCTATATTTTTTTAAATTTTTCAGGTAATATTTCATATGAAATTACTAAATTTATCCTTATTTTTTGTCCCAAGAATGGTTTTACCGAAGGCACAGAAATCAGAGTGAAATTTTTCGCCAGCTGACAATCGCTAAGGAAGCGTTTCCGAACATATGTTTATACGAATTTTCTTCTGTATTTTCACCAGTAGAACATGTCCTGAAGGTATCTTACATTCTT
Organism: Lycorma delicatula; assembly: GCF_047948215.1. Lineage (NCBI taxonomy): Eukaryota > Metazoa > Arthropoda > Insecta > Hemiptera > Fulgoridae > Lycorma > Lycorma delicatula. Next base: position 127,596,844 of record NC_134462.1, read on the forward strand.
CGTGAATCACCTTACACACGCGCATACACTTGAACACATGCATGCACGCACAAGCACACACACACGCACACACACACATAAACGCGTGTTTTTTTACCTGTCACACTTGTGACAGGTAAAAACTTGCTTATTTGTTAAAAAAGCGCTAGCAATACACGCTATACTAAATATTTTACGATTCCATTTCAATATTTTCGATAGGTGTCCGCTATAGATTAAATAACTACTGGACCGATTTACGCGCGGAGAAAAAGGAGCAAGCGAAAAAGGTAAAAATGGAAGGAGGGGAAAATTGGAAAAAAAAGAAAAATGGGAAGGGGGAAAGAGGACTGGTAAAGGGAAAGATAAATGGGATGAAAGGAAAAGTGGGAGAAAAGGGGAAATTATGGAAAGGGAATATGGTAAAATGAAAACCGGGGAAAAGTAAGTGGGAAAAAGAAAGGGGACAGGGAAAAGGGGAAAAGAGAAAGGTTAAATTTTGTGAAATTCCGTAATGTTCATTTTGTTAATGTCTTATCAAACTGTCAATTGTGTTCATTTAATCTATATATATATACTTAAATCTAGTAATACCAAAGTGCCCTTTATGTTACGTTTAAAACGGTTTTTTGTTTAATATATACGATTACTTATTTATTTATATGGATTGACATCAAGTTGCAGTCACCCTGTTTTTATGACATAAGATAAAGCGTAAGAAAAATTTGAACCTACAACCTTTTGGACAGAAGGCATAGGCATTAACACTCCGCCATGAAGATTTTTGGAGTATGGATTATATTTATCATGGAGTATAATTATTACTATTATTACATGATATTTCTGCTTTGTTTAAAAATTTTAACATCTGCTCTTGAATATTTTTTTAAATATTCAAATTATTTTTTTAATATTGATAAATAGGATTTCATGAATCTCGAATCAATAACTCTGAAAACTAGAAGCAATTTTCTCGTAGTGTTACAATAGCTATTTGTGTTGATTTGATTTTATTAATTAAAGTGTTCTTTTTTTTAGAAAAAAACAAGCTTCTTTAACGCTCAAAAGAATTGTTTTATCTTTTATTATTTTTCTATTTATAATGATTATTAAATTTCTGCTTTCGTTCATTTAAAAAAAGGAAAGATAAATTAATAAAACGATATGATAATTAAATGATATGAATAGCTAATTATTCTAAATATCAATCAGTATTATCTACCCGCTGAAATTTTCCAAAGATACGAAGAGGAAGAAGATTCTGTTTGCTATAGAAAAGGTATTAGTTGAAGTTAAAAAAATATCTGATAGTTATTTGAAATATTATGTTTAGATAATTAAAGTGACATACAAAAGATTTTGTTTGATGTTGATTAAAAAGAAAAACGGACTTCATTATGGCAACACTGTCAAAGTATGTATTTCAACTAAATTATTAAAATTTGAAATATTAATTAAATCAGAAGAACCGACTCTTTCTATAACTTTATTATGTAAATAAATTTAATTTTGATGATCAAAAGATTTAAATTAATTTATATTTTCCAACGGTATTCTACTCAGTTAATAAATTTTAATAATATTTTTTTTTTTAAAGACAAAAGAAAAATGTAGTATAATAATATTTTACTGAAGAAATATTCTGATATACTGAATTGAATGAAATAAATAAATTTAAAAAAAAAAACTATAATTAAATCACATCGAGAAAGTTAATATTTTTATTTTTATTTATACAGAGTGTCCCACGAAGAAACTTTCAGGATTTGTTCTAATGGTGAAGATGAAAAAAGTTCTATAAACATTGGTCTGGAAACGCTTTGTTTTCGAGTTACGGCTAGCGAAAGATTTCGCCCGGATTTCAGCTCTTACAATAAAAAGAAGCCCTACTGTAATTTCTGGAATCCAAATTAAGGAGAAAATTTGGTGGTTTCTGATGTAATTTGAGTTAGAATATAGGTAAAACAGGTCTCAGAACTATAACTTCAGTAGTTTTTAGGATATCAGACGTAAAACAAAATTCGGTCTCGAAAAACAAGTTTTTTTGTTTTTTTTTTTTTTTTTTTGTTTAGATTTGTAGTAAAATAGTTTTGTTAAACTAATAATAAATGCGGGAGATTTAGTAAAAAAATTTGTAGAGAATTTAATTCCAAGAAAATTAATTTAAATACAGCCATAAAGACTTTTAAATACCGATTTTTTATTGTAGCAAAACAGACGAAAAATAGATATAAAACCTTATTATTCTGTACGTAATAAACACTATTTTTAACACACCAAAACAAAAAATGAAAAAAATGAAATTATAAATGGTAACAGAATAAAACCTCAGTTACAGAAATTATTTCAAACTTACTTCTTCACAATTTACACAGTAAAATATTTCCCGACGTAAAATATTTCCGGTGGCTTTCAGTTTAGTTTTTTACGTAATTATTTCGTTTTACCTATCTAAATAATTGAATGTACACAGCTAAAATATTGTTTTCCTGTATAATTTTTTATTTCTTTTTCAGTTATTCTCAGTAATTGGTGTTTTGGTTTTTAAACGGATGTTTATTAGGTTCAGAAAGTATAATACGATTTTCTCCATTATAAAAACCGATTTTTATAAGTTTTTATTTTTATTTATTTTTTATGGGCTGTATTTACATTAATTTTTACAGAATTAAGTTCTCTATAAGTTTTGTAACTATATCTTCCGCATTTATTAGTCACTAGCAGACCCGCCAATGCTTCGCTATTGCTAAATTTGTGTATATGTTTATATTAAATGAACACTATTGAAAGTTTGAAAAACATTAACAAAATGAACATTAGAAACTTCACAAAATTTAACCTTTCCCTTTCCCCTTTCTCCCTTTTCCTCTTTACCCTTATACCAAAGGGAAAAGGGATAAAGGGAAAAAGGTAGAAAGCGAAAAGCTCCCCCTTCCCTTATTTTCCCCTTTTCGTTTCTCACATTTTCCCTTGTTCCTTCATACTTCCCATTCCTTTCCCCAGTTCTCTTTCCTTTATTCCCTTTCCCCTTCCTCTTTTATCTTTTCTTTTTTCCTTTTCCCTTTCCATTTACTTTTCCCCTTTTTTGTTTTTATAAGCTTTTATTTAACTTGCTTTAGTTATAATCAAATCCTGCAACTGCTATATCTTTTGATCTATCGTATGAAAATCAATGAAATTTGGTACACGTATGTGTATGTGTAACTTCGGTGACAATACAGTACTACGGTGTCGGAATTTGATATGACCCACCACCCCGCCTCCACGCGCTATCTCTACGCTAAATTCATGCATTTAAGTTGAAAATGATTGAAATTTGATACATGTATGTAACTTCGATGTGTAAATATAAATAGTTTTACTTTTTAGTCTTAATAAACAAACAAACTTGAACAAACAATAATATTCAGATATAAATATTATTAAGAATATTTTTTTTTGGATGTAAAAAGTTTATTTTTCATTAAGACTAAAAAGGAAAAAATAAAACAAAATACAAAAAAAAATTACAAAAATATACTTGATTACATATAAAAAATTATTTTTTAAAAAAACTTTTATTTAACTAATATTAATATTAACATTAATAAAAAAAGGAAACAAATTATAAAAACCCTCTAAAAAGTAAAAAATAAGAATTAAATCGAATTGAAAATTTTAAACGAAAAAATATATTAACAAATATAAAAATGCACTGAAAAGTAAAAAATAAATTATATAAATATCTAATAAATAACCAATAAATAAATGTAATAATTATTAAATTTTAAAATTAAAAGTAATCAAAATATTTAGTTAAATAAAATCCTGGCGCAATTTTTATAACAATCTTTTCGAATAAGTATTTATAGGCATTTGCTGTATTTTAAAATATATTTTTTGTGTAATGAAGTTGTTTAGTATATGTATATACTTTATTTATCTGTAATAAAATAACTCAAGTTTAATTCTTTGATGGTTCAAATTTGCACTGAGATGACCTTTAAGGGTTAATAAGTTATTACATTTTGACGGTAATCTGAAAAATTATTAATTATTATCATTATTATAATTGTAATCGAAATTATGAATTCATTAAATAAAAATTCATAATTAATTAAAATGAAACTTTTAGCGGAAGGAGTGCGTTCAGTTTGGCTTAGATTACAAGCAGAATTCGAAGATGAACTTGAACTATGTGAGAATACGTACAAAGAAAGCGAGTGGGTGCATTTTCCCAGATTGTTACTTGTAGCTTGTCAGTCTCAACTGGAGAGGTTCTAGCAGACCTTTCCGCCGCCTCCTGTCGTTATTGAAAATGAAATGAAAAATTTATTATAAAAATAAATGTTGTGTTGTTTTAAATAAACTATAAAAACTGCGCCACGCTTTTATTTAACTAAATATTTTCATTACTTTTTAAATTTAATTTATTTATTTTTTATTTATTGGTGGTTATTTACTTTTAATTTTTAAATTTAATAATTATTACATTTATTTTTTTTTTTATTTATTGGTGGTTATTTATTAGATATTTATATCATTTATTTTTTACTTTTCAGTGCATTTTTATATTAGTTAATATATTAATATATATATATATATATATATATATATAAATATACTTATAAAAACCAATAAATAAAAAATAAATAAATTAAATTTTAAAATTCTCAATTTGATTTAATTCGTATTTTTTACTTTTTTATTAATTAATATATTAATTAATAATTTTTTTATTAATTTTAATATTAATATTAGTTTTAAAAAAAACTATTAATATTAATTAACTATTAGAAAATTGTTGTATTTTATTCATATTACTTATGTGTATTTAGAATTATATGCAACTTTGTACGTGTTTTTTAATAGCCTGTATTTATTGGTATTGGAATATATTGTTTGCGTATATGTAGCGGTTCTATTGCACAAAACAAAAATAAAGTAAATTAAATTAAAAGTTTATTATTATACCCTGTTCTATTATGGAATACTGTACTCTGCTGATATTTAATTAATACATCGGAGTGGTACTAATTATGTTTTGGAAAATAATTAAATTTTAACACACTGTACGAATAAAACTCTTACCCAATAATAATAAATATTAATCATTAACTAAAAAAAAGAAAAATCTATTATTGTTAATCGTACATTTAAAGCCTAAAGATTGTTTGTTTGTCTGTCGGTTTGTTTGTTTGTTCTGGCATCACACGAGAACCAACCAGCCGATTGCTTTCAAATTTGTAGAATACGGTATTGTTATCCCAGTGAAGATTTAAAGCCATAGACCTAGGCCTAGCCCCCTTGGGGATGAAATTGTGAATTAAAGATATTCATTAAAGAAAAAATATTATCTGGACACCACATGACTTCCATGTACGCCTATTAAATTATATATACACTTTGTTTTTCACTTTTTTTTTATTGTTATTATTGAATAATTATTTATTGTAATTTTTTTTTACAATCAGAGCTTAAAGGAGATAAATTTGGATTTGAACCCGATATTCCTTTTCCTTGTAAGATCCAAATAATATTTCATTGATTAAAATTTTATTTGACTTTTTTTTTATTGTAATTATTGAATAATTATTTATTGTAATTTTTTTACAACCAGAGCTTAAAGGAGATAAATTTGGATTTGAACCCGATATTCCTTTTCCTTATAAGATCCAAATAATATTTCATTGATTAAAATTTTATTTGACTTTTTTTTTATTGTAATTATTGAATAATTATTTATTGTAATTTTTTTACAACCAGAGCTTAAAGGAGATAAATTTGGATTTGAACCCGATATTCCTTTTCCTTGTAAGATCCAAATATTTCATTGATTAAAATTTTATTTGACTTAAATAAAATAAATAAGTAGGTCTTACGTTATATCGTTGAAAAACTCTCAATGAGAGCTTATTACTGCAGTTAAGAAAAAGTCCAAATAAATTTTTCCGATTTTGGCCGGTCGATTGGAATCAAAACTGGACGTGCATAACTAGATGTTACTACAATCCTAAATTCAAAATTTTTCAACATCCTACGGGTAACCGTTTTTTAGTTATGCGAGATACACGCCGACAAAATGGATTCAAAGATGGTCAAAATGGATACTTCCGTCGATAACAACAATTTTTCGCGATCAATACTTCCTTTACTTCGTACAAGGAAGTAAAAAGATTAATCCTTTTACTTCAATGTTATATCTCTATCACCATGGCAACAGAAATAAGTTATGAATTTTTCGTCGTCAAGGGTGTGTGTACTTTAATTGCCATAGTTATTACTACTATGTCTTTTGTAATTTAGTTCGACTTTCAGATTTCTATAAAATCGAAATACTGGTTTTGAACTTTTCGTCGTCAAAGGTGTATGTTTACATGTGTTTAAAAGTCTTATTTTTATCGTTGTCGTTTTGATTTTTATTCGGTATGTTTTATTATCTTTAGTTATATTTTTTATAAAATTGTGATAAAACTAAAAAAAATTTTTCGCTAAATTCTACAATCATTTATTTTTTATTTATGAAACTTTTTGCTCATTTTACATAAATAATTTAAAAAAAATAAAATTAAAATGAAAATGAAAAAGGAAAAGGAAAAGGATTGAGGAATTAAATATAAGTGGATGAACATAATATCCAGAAATTATAGAATTTCTCTCTTTAGGCTGTTTTACCAAAATTACACAGGACGATCGATAAAAAAAAGTAAAGGTCAAAAACAGTCTTTAAAAAGTAACTAAAGCTTTTATGTAGAAAACGTACTCTAATATAAATGTAAAAATTAATTTAATTAATTAATTCTGTACGTCGTATAGCACTGTGTAATAGCAAAATTTGGCAAAAGAAACGAAAAGAAAGATTTATGCAATGAAAAAGAATGAAAAAGAATTTATGCAATGAAAAGTTTATAACAGAATCTTTCAAAACGTCAAACTAGGACGGTAAGTTACGTGTTAGGTTAATCCAGGTTTAGTTAATTTAGTTACTTTTATACGGATTTGAATACTACATCATGGATACCGGTGTTCTTTGGTGGTTGGGTTTCAATTAACGACACACAAAAAATGGTCGACCTGAGACTGTACAACAAGACTACACTTCATTTACATTTATACATATCATTCTCATTCATCCTCTGAAGTTAATACTTTACGACGGTTCCGCAGGCTAAACAGAAAAAGAGAGAGGTTTAGTTAATTTGATGATAGAAGGATCTACATGGGGCAAAAACTTAAGAAGAAAACAGGATTTGTAATAATGATGCTGAGGTCAAAAAATTAACATAGAACAGAAACGAACAAGAATATCATGTCACGACAGGTAAGTTTGATATGTCTACAAAATCTGTCACCAAAACCTCATTCATGGAAGCGAGGTATGACATACAGTGTTGTATCACACCTTCTATTATAAATGAAAAAAAAATTAGGTTTAATTTTTCAGCGAATTTTTAGTGCAAAAAGTATTTATTTTTATTTACTATTTTCGCACGCAATTACAAACAGTAACAGAATTAGTGAAATAGAGATATAAAGAAATAGTAATAAAGTGAAATAGAGATTCTAAGGTACATGCCAGAAACTTAAATAACAATAACAATCTATAAATATTGCATTCCTAAAATAGTAATTTCTTTTAACAATTCTTTCAGTAATTACATAAACATAAGAGAACATTCAACATTAGAGAACATTCTCTAAAGTTTCTTGATTATATTTTTAGGTAACGAACTGAACACCTTCGGAGCCACAAATAAATAAAAATTTTAAAACACACAAATATCTTAAGGGCAGTATTTTAAGTTTTATAAAACGTAGAAAAGATTTGCTACATCTATATTTATTTGAAATCATTCTAATCGCAAGTTTTTGTGCTACCAATAAGGTTTCAATAATGTGCAATCAAAAATGACTTTATTAGAATAATACGTATCTCCCCAACAAGTTTGTAGTCTGTCATGTACAATTTCTGTTTGTATTACAGTTTAAAATATTGTAATATTAATATTGTAATTGTAATATTTTAGGCCGTATAACATTTCTGTCTTCATTAATTAATTTGTCTTCATTACATTTAAGCTTAAGCTGTTTTTTTATTAACCACCACCTAATTCTGATAAATTCTTCTTAAATTTTTTCCTTACTTTGTGTACAATTTCAGCTTCATAAAATAATGCTGTACATTCTGAATTGTAATTGTTCAAGTTATTATGTTGTTTTTTGTCTTGTTGTAGGTTTGATGTATTTGTTTGTTACTTCAAAAAATGAAGCGGGATGAAACGTGGCGACGTCTAGGGCAAGTTAGACAGCCTCCTTGCCTATGACACCTTGGCGTGGAAGCGTGTTGAGGAGAAGGCCATGCGAAATGCATGCCTGGAACCTAGTAGGTTATGCCCGAGAAGGGCAGCTCTCCTGGAGAGGGGCATCTCGGCTATCCAGAAGCGGAAGTCCGGCTGTTCCTGTGATTCAAGGGAAACTCCGATGGGAGCCTCTGGAGAAGCCAAGTCAGGAGGGTAAGTCAATCTGCTGCCACGACACTCCGGAGCGGTTGAGGTAATGCTTTAAGGCTGTACCTTAAAAAAAAACTAATGCTGTGTCATCTGCAAATGTTGCCACTCAACAATTAAATTTTCCACTACATAAATCACTTATGTATATAATAAATAATATAGTTTTAACCTGCTATTATATTAGACATAGAATTTAAAACGGAATCTTCAGCATCTTTTCCGTTACAAAAACCATATTGATTTTTACTGAAAAATTATATTTTTTCAAGGATATCTATTATACTAATTTTTATATTTATTTTAGAATTTTTGGGACCACAGGTAACAATAATATAATTGTAACAAGAAAATATTGAATTATTCTTTGACATTTTTTCGTGATTCCTTTTTTCCAGGTAATACGATGGTCATTTAAATTTAATAAAGAGGAAAATGACTGTAGAAAAATGATCATTTATTCAACGACAATGAAACTAACTCTAATTTTCAATATAATCCCCGGCTACATTTATTTACTTGTCCTATCTTTTATATACCAATGAAAAAGAATTATTCACCTCGGTGTCTGAACCGCTTTTATATCCCACTCATGACCTGCTAATTATTTCCTGACCTGCATTTGGTGCCACTCAATATTTCTTTGAAAGGATCAAACAAAAATATGTCTGATACGAGATCCAGACTGTAAGGTGGATGCGGCAACAGAAGGATTACTACTTTTTTCGAGAGAGCCATACCGTTTTTTCCTTATTGCAAGTTTAATTTTATTTTCTGGCTTGTGAAAAGGTACTCGCTGTTCAATAAATAAGGCGATTATTCGTTTAAAAACATCTTAAGCATCATTTAACCGGCTGGCGCGATGGTTTTTAATTTTTTCCTGGCGAGCGAATTCGAATGTTTCCATTCACTCTGATGTTTGGATTTCCAAATTTCATTACAATTTATTGTGCGTTCAAAAAAAGCATTACCGTCTTCTAAAATCTGTCTTTAAGTTTTGTGTAAACGTAAATTCGGTGTCTTAAGTGATTTTTAATCGACCGTTTCGGAACCTAACTTTACACGTTTAATTCAGTTTTCCCCAACTTTTCGTGGCTCTTTCCAGATCATTGATGTGATTTAGCAAAATGTCTGTCAATATTTTCACCTGTCTTCTATTACGATGAAAATTGGTAGAAAGAAAAATTGGTCGGTTTCGATTGATATAAATCAAACGATGGAAAAAAAACCGATATGAATATCGCGTTAATAAACAAATATTTTTATGAAATCTGCATTAAATTAAAAACTATACAAATTTAGTAATTTTAAATATGCTCTTATTTTGAAATTAAAATACTCGTATTTACTGCCTTATAAAAGAGCTCGTTTACGAGAAATGCAAAGTTAAGAAAACTGTATTTTTTTGGAAATAATAAAAAGAATACAAAGAATCAATGTAAAGAGATTGTTATAAAGTTTGTGTTTAATAGCCACTCTGAAATCGGGAAATATCTATCATTTTTTTACGCAAATAATTTCTAGTTAACTTAGAAAATTTAAAATATCTTAAAATCGTTTATGTATTCCGACAGAACTTCGTTACTGATTTTACCAGGGAAAAATCTATTGTGGAACCATCACTGAAACTTCTTGTAGAATATAAAAAAAATTCATTTCGGCACGTCGGAAGGCGGAGGTAGATTTCACCAGTGCTAAGTAGGAAATCAAAAAGATTTCCATCTTCAAGTTAAGAAAAACTTCAGATTTACTCAATGTGACAATGGTTGCATGTGAAAAATGTTTCACGTGTTTTGATGCGGCTACGACAAGCCGCATCTTCTTACAATTTCAGCAATATTTTGAGCATCCCTTGCCGTAAGGGTTGATCATAATCAAAAATTGTTTCAAACAAAAGACTAACCACCACTTTAAACCGATTCGATAATGCGCTTATTAAGGGGGTATGATTTTTTGTCTTCGAAACGCCATTTTTTTCAACCCCCTGGGCCAATGGTTGGTGTTATAAAAAAAAAGGTAAATACGTTTCAGGCCCTTATTCAAAGAATAATAGAAACTTTAATAGTAGAACGAATAAGATATTTATCTTAATAAGAAAGTTATAGCAATATTTTGTTTTGGGTATCCCTTGCCGTAAGGGTTGGTCATATTAAAAATTGTTTTAAACAAAAGTTTTAGGTAATGTTTAGAAAACTAACAACCACTTTAAAACGATTCGATACTGTGCCTATTAAGGGAGGTATGATTTTTTTTAGGTCTTCAAAACCCCATTTATTGCACCCCTGGGCCAGTGGTTGGTGATATCAAAAATCTTTACTTACATAGGTTTTAGGCCCTTATCCAAAGAATAGTAGAAACTTTAAACGAATTCGATATTTATCTTAATAAGAAAGTTATAGCGATATTTTGTTTTTTTACGAAAACGCCCACCGATTTCCATCTCTATGGTCCAATTTTTCCCATTAACAAACTTGACCGAGACTTTTGATCGTTATATTTTATGTATCAATTTGAAAGTTATTGGTGCAAAATTACGGCAGTTATCGTGTTTTGGGGTCTGGGGGATGTGAAACGCGAAAATATGTCGAAATTTTCCTTAGTCGACTCATGGTACCCATTATAATAGGTAGCCTTCTTTCTTTTTCCTGTTTAGCCTCCGGTAACTACCATTTAGATAATACTTCAGAAGATGATATGTATGAGTGTAAATGAAGTGTAGTCTTGTACATTCTCAGTTTGACCATTCCTGAGATGTGTGGTTAATTGAAACCCAACCACCAAAGAACACCGGTATCCACGATCTAGTATTCAAATCCGTGTAAAAATAACTGGCTTTACTAGGACTTGAACGCTGGAACTCTCGGCTTCCAAATCAGCTGATTTGGGAAGACGCGTTCACCACTAGACCAACCCGGTGGGTAAGGTAGCCTTCTTAAGAAATCTACCTAAAACGTTCATATAAACTGGTCTATTTGGATTAATTCAAGGCTTTAGCGTAGATAAAACAAAAATATACAGGTTAAATTTGAAAACCCTGTCTTTTTTAATTCCTCAGTAAAGTTATTTCATCTTTTATAAAATGTTACTTCGGAATCAATTTCAAAATAAAATTATAATATTATTGTATATTTTGACATACGTAGTAAAATTGTTTCTTTAAATACATGCAGTATAATATAAAAATTATACTATGAACGACGAGAACTTGATTTAAAAAAATATTTTATGATACATTTTAAATTGACTACATAGTTAGAGTAAGCAGTTTTCATAACTTTAATACTATAAAACATCAATTTAAGTACACTTGTGTTCAATAAATCCCAGTAAGATAAATAAAGATCAAATGCAATACGTTCATCTTCTCTGCATCAGATAGTCGATCCAGTAAACCGTTAAAAACACAATCTCATGATATAAATGCATTAGAGACTGAGAGAGACTAAAAGCCGAGTGTATTATATTGTTTCTCTTACAGCTGAATTAATTCAGCAACGAAATATTGCAATATATTACTGTAATGTTACACTAGAATCAAAAACACAGCCTATTATCAATGTATTACAATACTTTCCATTATTCATACAATAAATTATGTTTTCAGTTTCACTCTTTTCGTAATTCTTATATTACACATTTTAAATTTTACTTATTACGTGATTTTAATAATACTTCAGATTCTTCTTCTAAATTAGTTTTAAATTCCTAAATAAATTTAAGTTCTAAATAAAATGGACATCATTGATCCCAAAAGAAAATAATTTGATAAAGGTGATTTGAATAAGATTCCAAGATGAATGATAATATTTCTGGATTTTGTTATTGTATAATATATATTTTGCAGAGTGAGCCAAAAGTTACGCAACCCAATAATTAATACTCTTAAAAAAAATTTATTAACATAATATTCTCTACTGTATTTTGTTGGTGAACGAAAAGTAATTATATTTATTTATTTTTCTCGCAATAGATGCTGAAAATATTTATTTATTTTTTTTCTCCCAATAGATGCTGAAAATATCCTCCATCTGCTGCTACACATTCCTCAACACGTTTCTTCATGTTAGTTGCTACTTTTCGGATTGTCACTTCTCTTATGCGGGACATTTTGTCTATGATGTTGTACTTGAGTCGGTCGATTAGTGAGGGTTGGCGTTATAGAATTATCCTTCAGATGTCACCAAAGAATTTCGTTCATCAGTCTACAACAGTGCCACTAATTGCATGATGATTTTCTGGTAACGTTTAGCTGTTATCGTTTCCGTGAAAAAGGTTGGGCCTAAAATTCTTTTCCACGAAATCGCGAACTCCAACCGTCTGTGAATATAACGGGATCTCCTGGAAAGATTGAGGGTTTTCTGAACTCTAGTATCTGTCCTTCTGATTGTTTTCGTAGCCACTTTGGTAAAACCATTCTTTATCCGAGTAAAAAACATAATCCAAAATCCTAACAGTGCTCCAAATAAAACGCAAAAACCATTTTACAATAATATAGTTTTTTCCCGTATAAGAATTTCGAAGCTCATGCACGACGGGAATAAGATACGAACGGAATTTTACTTTTTTTGACTCTTCGAACACTTCCGTAAAACATTCCGGTTTGTTGACAGTTATCTTATCGACTTTCTCAGTGAACGTAGCAAGGATACCCGGATACTTTCTAAGGACTCGTCACTTAAAACCGTAGGTCGATCAGTCCGTTTACATTCATCCAAACGACTGGCTACGCGTAAAATCGTTGATTTATTAGGCACCCGCGATTCAGATAAAACTACCCTAAAGTCTTCCTTACATTTTATAAATGATTGCGATTTAAAGTAACTTTCAACAATGAACCTGGAAGAGGTTGAGCCTGGAAGAAACGCGTGTTTGTCCGCTCACAGCTTACTCACATCAAAAAGAAGGGAAATTGTTTGGCTAACGTATGCTACTCTTCTACCACATGGTCACCAAGGTCAAGTTGCCAAAATATACATTCCCGCCGGCAAAAAACTAAATTCCCATCCGCAAATTTTTACGAATTTAGGGTTGTATTTCTTTTAGCTCACTCTGTATTATCTTTAAAGTATACAATTACACGCTTTAACTAATTTCTATTTTTGATAATGAAATAATATATTTATTGTACATTTTTAACAAGTAGTTCCGAAAACAATTGACCTTGCTCATTTTGTATTCAATTTTTTAATAAAAAAAAATTTAATTAATAAAATGGAAATTAGAATAAGTAAGAGCAGAATTGTTCAATACTATTAGTAGTTGTGAAATTATAAGCATCGTTTCCAGAGAACCGGACATTACTGGATTGATAATTATCGAGGAAGTAATATCCTGAGAATTTTATTCCTCGTTTGTTTATATTTTTCTTATTAATGGTGTCCGAGTAAACAACGATAAAAATAAATTTATCAAAAACTAGATTCAAATTATAATTAAGTACTGAGAAAAAAAGATGTAAAATAATAGAAAAATAATCTTAGTTAGTTTACATTTGGAATAAAATATGAAAAAGTTAATTATCGTACGCGTAATCAGGAAACACAGACTGGAAATACTGGGTAGCGTCAGGTTTGCAAGAGAGGAAATTGATCACTAGCAGTGATCAGTTCGCGAGCAGATAGTTAGCGAGAGAAATTTTATCTCTGACGTATCTCTCAATCCTTCTGTAAGTACGTAAACAGCGAAAGGAATAATTCCGAACGCATTATGCGTTTTTTTCGGTATTTAATGTTTTACGTAAATTTATTGCCATTAATTTAAAAAAAACGGAATAATTTAATCGTTGATCATTTAAAATGAAAATAACGTCATTAAATTAAAATAACGGCCGATCTCCGTGGTGGAGTGGTAGCGTCTCTGCCTTTCATTTGGAAGTCCCGGGTTCGAATCCCGATCAGGTATGGCATTTTTCATACGCCACAAATTTCTACATTCCTATTCCCACGCACTAGCTTCTTAGTAAGCTTCTGTTGTGAATTAAGTCATCAATCGAAAAAAAGAAATTTATAACATTTTATTGAAACTGAAAATGAATGTGTAAATAAATGTGTGTGTGTGTGTTACGGATTTGTGTGTGGGGGGGGGGGGTTGCGTGCGTGCGTGCGCATGCAAGCACTATCTATAACTATAGGTGTGCATATATAACTGTTACGGATTTTAAATTTTGGTATTATTGTACCAAAACATTATTTCAGATTTTACAGTAAATTAATGATGGTTCAATGCTTTTATTAATTTCAATATTAGCTGTTATGAGAACGTTATGAATAAATTTACTTGATGTAATGAAAATAATAATTTACAGTAATGAAATCGCAGAATTAGCCTTCAACTGGATTTATTTCAAACGAAATAGAAAAAAAAACAATTGTTTTATTCCCACTTTAATGATAAAAAACACAGACAAAAAAGTTTTATGTTTCTCTAAGTGTGATACCATTTCTTGAATTACTTTTTAACGTACATTACTGATCTGTAAATACAATTTTTCTATCACTGTTAGTTATAAATAAATTACGCTTCATAAAAAATTAAGGGAAAATATAGATAAATCTGTAAAATTTGATTTTAGTTAAAATATAGTTCAAATCTGATTTCGCTGATACTTTTCTTTTATAAATAGCCTCAGGCACATTAAGAATTAATGGCCAACAGTAATCGCCTTTCCAACACCGAAATGTCTTGGTCGAAACGTTCACCGTGTTCCTCACTTCCGTCTCCGAGGTTATCCGGGAAAAAATCCAGATGCGAGTGGAGGAAATGTATTTTCAAAGACATATTGCATCCCGTTGAAGTAAGAAGTTGTTTAACAATATCGTGGTAATTGTCGGATTTTTGTTTGCTGAAAAAATATTTGCAGTCGTCTTTAAACGAAAGTCAAGCTGTACTTTCTACATTATTTAACATCGAGTTAAATACATCATCTTGACCAACTCTCGTATTTGAGGAACAACAAGTATTCCTTCTTTAATCTTTCCTTCACTTACATTCGGAAATTTCTACCTGATGTACAAAAATCCGGGACTATCCTTCTTCATTGCTTTTACAAAATTTTTCATTAGTCCTAGCTTGATATGGTGAAGGGGTAAAAATATATTTTTGGTTTCAGCTAAGGACTCGTGAATAATATTTTCCCATCTGGAGTTACAATTTTCTCGTTTCTTCCACTCTTTGGTGAAATAATGTTTATCCCTAGCTCGGCTGTCTCATTCAGTATTAGATATGATGCCATAATATATTTAAACAATTAAAAATGAGCTAACAAAATACAATACAGAAGATACGTTGAAAAATGAAACAAAATCCTTTAATTAAAATTTAAAAATTTTTCAAAATTGGTAGGTGATAGAAAGATTCTGAGTCCATATTCGTTTTCAGCATCAGAAAATAGATCAAAATCATATCGCATGTTAAAAAAAAAATTATGTTATCAGTGTAATCTTACTAATAAAATATTTTAAATTTTATTTATCGTTCTTCTGTATCAAAATTAAATCAAGTACAACTATAAATTTAATATTAAATTCAATTAAGTATTAAAAATTAAGAAATATAAAAATATAAGTTTCACATTAAAATGTATGAAAATAATCATATTATTATGTTTTGAGTTTTATGTTTGTTTATAATCATATTTATTTTGGGTTATTTTGTAACTGAGGAGGATATTTTTTTTAAAGGAGACTATTAAAAACCTATAAATTAAATAAATAAATTAAATAATCCACTTATTCTTCATATGAAAAGTGAAATGATAATTTAGTAAGTAAAAAAAAGCTGACGACAAAGTTTTTTATACTTGTGAAAAAATTATGAAAAAATGAAAAAGTTCCAAAAATTTTAAAAATCGATTTTTTTACTTTGTTCTGCTTCCCCACCCACAAAATCACCTTCCATGATCTTTTTTTTTTCTAAGTTTACTATCAAAATTACCTAAAGTGTCATTGGGGATGACTACTTGCACTACTAACATGCAGACATTAAAAAAAAACCGGTTAAACAATATGCAATAAATAAAAATATATCTTTTCGATTTTTGGGGAAGTGGAAAATTTGGGAGCAATTTTGTTTAATGGTAAGATAAACCTATACGCATGTACTCAGCTTAATATAAAGTGGGTATGTTTTCAAAATTTTGGTAAAATTGACCCCAATAAAACTATCTATCCCACTCCCTGCAGATATTGACCACAAAAATTTACCAATAGATTGTCCCATATACACGAGTCTCCTTAAAATATTTCATCAAATTCGATTTATCCAGTCAAAAGTTACTAAGCTTTAATCAAGCCAACATACCAATAATAATAATGTTCGTACCCCGCTTTTTTTTCGGCGGGGGGGTCCCTGGGTAACGAAACATCGTGAAATGAAAAAAACTCCATTCCATTTTTTTGACTGAGCAGCCTAGCTCTTGAGCTAATTACTAGGAAAGTAACAAATAACTGATTAACAACTAGTTAACAACTGATTTTTTTTCAAGAACTTTTCCAATTGATTCTTGTTTTTGTGTAACATTATAATATTTTTTCTGTCAGGTTTCGGACAGTTTTGTTTTTAATAAAATTAAAATTTGGAAAACCTAAAAAATTGTGTTTTGAAAAGTAATTTATTGTTTTCAATGATTTTCTGAAAAGTTAATAGGTATATATTTCTAAAGTTTGTTTTATTCAATTCTCTTTTTCTCAAAAAACATATGAAATCGTCAAATGTATCTCTTAAATTAAGTTTGAATTCATAGCGGAATTTTTCGCAAACTATAATGTAAAATGTAGCTTTCCGAATCCTAATAGCTTTCCTAATCACTATAGCAGCCCAGCGGCTGAACCGATATAGATGTATGATCCTGCGTTACCGGCAGTGTCTTTTTTTTCTGTTTAGCCTCTGGAAACACGGTAAGGTATTACTTCGGAGGATGAATGGGGTGATATGTATGAATGTAAATGAAGTGTAATCTTGTCTCAGGTCGACTATTCCTGAGATATGTGGTTAATTGAAACCTAACCACCAAAGAACATCCGTATCAATGATCTAGTATTCAAATCAAAATAGAAGTAACAACCTTTACTAGGATTTGAACCTTAGAATTCAACTTGGAAAATCAGCTGTTTGCGATGAAGAGCTCACCGCTAGACCAACCCGGTGGATTATACGTTACAGGGAATGTCATAGGCTATATTAATATATATATATATATATATAGTAGTGGAGATTTGCTAGTTGAAGCACAAACTTTAATGCATTGAATTAATTTAACTGTGAACTATGTGAACCTCTATTACTGTGTGTGCTAGGTTGAATTGAATAATTCAGATCAGTCGAATGAATAATATAACAAAAATAACGGAATTAATTTTACGTTAAATAAAATAATATTAGATTCTTTTTTTTAAATTCTGTTTAATATTAATGGGCTTCCGTTGGGGTCTGCGAGTAAAACTAGAATGGTGAGGTGATGCAACCACTTTATGCGACCAATCATCACCATCAAACGCGGTGCCCATGGGGCGCTGTTTACGGAGGTGAAATGGGGTGCTTTTATAATATCTCTTCCGATTCCAAAATTCAAATGAGGTATTTGCTAGTATAATATAAAATCACGATGGAAGCAAACCATAACTGATTTACTCAGAAATGGACCTTATTTAACGCTGCTTAGATAAAGAATGTACTGTTTAGAAAGCTATATCTGTTACTAGAAATTAATGTGAAAGCAGTATTTAAATAAAATAGTTTGTTTTTAATTTGTTTAAATATATTTTTCACGTTGTAGAAAATCATGGTTGTCTAATGATTAAAGTTTTCACCTGGTCTTACATCGATAAGAAAATTTTGTCCTTTGATGAAAGTTTTGAAATCCAGTCGGGTGGCTCTGAATAGTAATTATCCTGTATTAAAAAGTGGGACTGTCAAAGGCATTTTTGAAATTATTTAAATAATTTTAAAAAGACATTATACTACGTACAAATATTATACATAAAACCGTCAACCGCATGCGCTTTAATTATCCTTTTTTTTTAGGATTTTAAGGTCACAGTGGATCACTTTAGTCAACTCTGGTTCGTCTTTTCTTTTTATTTATCTTCTTGATTGCTTCCCAATACTTCTTCATTCTGTATTGTTTTTTTTAGTTCCTCTGAACAAAGTCGTGTTGTTTTCTTTTCTTTAATTTTAAATCTGGAGTTTGCTTCTTTTAGTGTTTTTATACTGTCAGTTTTGTTTCGTAAATCTTCTACTGTAATTTCTAGTTCTTGCATATCTTGTTTAATTTCGGTTATCCAGGTCGGTGTTTTGGATATTTTCCAGTATTTCTCGACCAGTTTACTGACGAGCCTGTTCGGCTCTGTTCTTATTATATGTCCAAAAAAGGAGATTCTTTTCTTTCTAAAGTAGTCCAGTGCTGGTTCTATGTCTTTATGTACCTCTTGGTTTGGTATGAGTCTCCATTCCTTTATTATCCTTTATTAAAGAGCAATGATTGTCAACAAGTTTTTGTTTTTTGACTGTTGTTTTTAAATTTTAATTTTTATCTCTTGTTTTCACTTCTAGAACACGTCTTGAAATTCTTTAAATTTTTTTGAGACAACTGAAATTTCTCGGTTTCAAAATTAAATTAATCATATTTGCTTTATTTTATTCATAATACATTTTAAAGTTTAAAACTATATTTTTAACATTTCTGCTTTTTACTCCTTCAGGTTTTTATCATCAACAAAAAAACAACATAAAGTTAAGATGTCAGGATACGGTTTTGCTTATTCAAATTAGATAGTCTGGTCGTTTGTGCGGTATGTCTGAGTGAGTGCGCGTGTAAATGTTTGGGAAATCCCCTAAAGGTGGTTAATCGGGCTTATTCGTAGTATTCTACTACGAAACTATTCTGAGTATTGTATCCGGATTTGCCTTATCTCAGCTTTTGTAACTCTCTAAATATTATATTACTATTTGCAAACTTTGCAAAACAGAATTAAATTTCATTCCTTAGTATCTCTCTATATTTATGATAATTTTCAGAAAAATACAATTCTGAACCGTTAGCTTCCTAATAAAACTGTTCTCTTTAATAGAGTACTTAACTAAAACAACTTTTTCCTCCATTATAATTCAGAAATTTTAAATTCAATTTTGTCTTAATTTAAAGAGAAAAAAAATAATTATAAAAAATCTGATGTGGACAACACTTGACTTCCTTGTACGGCTATTAAATTACTTATACAAAACCAAAGAATTTTATCAACCAAAGAGAGATTAAATATTGTCCGACAATATCAAAGGAGTAACGAAGTAAAAAATAAAATTTTTTTGCCATTTATTAAAGATCGGGCATGTACACTGAGTATATGTTCTTGTGAGCGTCTATGTTTTCAGTCACTCTGTAGTTAACATTAATTAATTTTAATTAATTATTCTGGAATTTCTGTTTAATTTTATCTACATTAAGTAGAAATTAAATTAAAATAATCCAAAAATAATACGATTGGAAATTATAATTTTCAGTCAATATTAAATAATCAGATGTTTCACCAAATCTATTATATATACACTAGTATAATAATGCCTATTTAATTTTAATTTATTTAATTTCAGGCTACTCTGTATCCCTGACCACTCAAGCCCCCTCACCAACGGCAAGGTCTCATGATCCATAGAGGAGGATTTAATTTTATTCCACTTCTGATTTTTTCATATCTTTTTTTATTGTTTTTATTAAATTATTATTTATTGTAAAATTCTTTCTACAATCAACCACGGGTTAATAATTATTAATAAATCAATATATTTCAATTTAAAAAAAAGTTAAAAAATAAATTAATGATTCGAATTAATAAGTTAATAAAATAATGATTCGAACCGATGTGTCTTCCCTTTTAAGATCCAAATATTTTATTAATTAAACTTTTATTTGGCTGTAACTCTGGAAGCAATGAAAATAAGTACCACGTATGATATATCGTTAAAAAACTTTCAATGACGACTTATTACTGTAGTTAAGAAGTCCAAAAGTCCAAAATCCAAATTTGTTTTTAATTTTGGGCTTTTTTTTTACACTTTTCTTCATTCGATTGCAATCAAAAGAGGAGGTGCGCAACTAGATGTTACAACATTACTAAATCCAAAATGTTGACATCATACCGCTAATTGTTTTTGAGTTTTGCAACATACGTACAGACGTCACGCCAAAACTAGTTAAATCCATTTTGACTAGTTTCGGCGTGAGGTCTGTACGTACGAACGTATCTCGCATAACTAAAAATTTTGAAATTTTGAATTTAGGACTGATTGCAATCGACTGGACCAAAAATGATTTGTTTTGACAAGAGCTTATCTATGTTTGTTGAAATATACCGATGAAAGTCCGAACGTATAATATTTCGGTCTTTCATGTTGTATTTGGTATGTGTTGACATTCATCGGAGAATATTGATAATCTGTAATTTCGGTCTTTCACGGTAAAATGTACAAGAACATGTGATATCGTGGGTTGATATCTCTAACTAAACTGTTGTCTTGGGTTTTCTTAAGTTTAATTTTGACATAATAACTTAAAATAAATTTTATAAGATTATAATAATAATAATAATAACTCTCGATCCTCCATAAGACTGAAATTCCTAATAATTCAAATAGTTCCTAATAATTCACAAATGTTTTCAAAAAAAAAAAGAAAAACAATTGGATATCAGAAAAATTTTGTGAATCGTTTACTATCCGACAAAACCTATTTCGCTGTTTACGCAGTTACCTTTTAAATATATTATTTATTAAATAAAACATTAAAATTACTTAGAACAGTTGATTAATTCATAAAGATAAATGGCTGAACCCGGTTTATTATGACTGGAAAATATAGTTTATAGTTTGTCTAAGTAGTTTTCTTCAGATTGAAATTTTTTGACTGATACTGGACTTGTAGAATAAGCAGCTGAAAGTCCACGATTATTTTCTAATAAATCGTATTTAATAAGAAATTTTAATGTTTCTGGGTAAAATATTTTCAATAAAATTATTCAAAGCAAAAATATCGATATTTTATCGAATACATTTATTCAAGTTTTGTTAACAAACTTGCACAATTTTTATTGTTAAAAGGGAAACATTTCTACCAGAAAGTATCAATTTTGAGATGGAAATCACGTTAAGATTTCAGAACGTAAAAATTTTCAATACTTGAAAAATTGAAAATGGACTGTCCTTTTGAATTTAAATTTTACATTACGGGAAAGTATTGAATCAGATTCATCTTTACAAAAATGTTTGATCATTTTTTACAATATTTCTTGAATTAATTTAAACAAAATAGAGTTATTTTTATTAAGATAATTTCTTGCATTCAACATGACAATTTTTTTATGAAGCATTTTTTTTAATATGTATATGAAAGTTGACATTGTAGAAGACTGAAAAATTAAATTCACAGAATTTTCCATAGATACTACTTTTCCGTCTAGATAGCGCTATAGTAGAGCTATAGCTGTAGAAGGGAAAGTATTGTAATCGGCTCAATTTGGGTATATGCGGTTTTCACCGTATCTTGACGTTTTGACAACTAAGGAACCCAAATAACTAGATGGAAATTTTCCGGATGTTAATGTTCGTATGTACGTTTGTGTATTCGGTGTTGGCCTCTAAATCTCCTTATATCTCTGCAACTACTGGACCAAATTTGATCAAACTTGGTCTTAAGTTTTTGGATCAAACTTAAGATGTCAACTTAAAAAGTCAAGGGGTTGAGGCTGTAGAGCAAGATCACCCTCAGTATCTCAGATATCACCTAATTAAGGTCATATTTTTTCCTAGGCACATTTTATAACGATTAAAAATGATTTGCAAAAATTTTTTTTAAATCCTACTTCCACCACAAAAAAATGCTCTAAACTTTGAAGCTTTCTTGTGTTCGCTACAATGGTTGTTTTTCATTGTGCTTTCTTCTATTCGTCGTCTAATTACCATATAAATTAATCTTTTTTACTTTTTAAAGACATTTTTATAAAAATGTCTTTATTACTTGGGCCATGGAGGCCGGAAATCTTTACTAATTTGTTTTTTTTTACCCTACCCCCCACTTACCCTTTGTTATGGACGAATCCATAACAAAGCAAAGCACAGCCGAGGGGGTTGTCTACTCAAACGGGTCCCCCCCCCGCCCGCCGGTCATAATTTTAGTCTCCAATAGGTCAGCCCGCCGGTTAAATCTTTTCATTGCCTGCCTCTAACCCCCAGGGCAGGGTATCCTAGCCCAACTGTGTCGTTCCTGGACTCCACCCCTGAAGCCGAGAATCGGTCTTGACACCAATGCCTTTAGTGAGAGCACCCTGTGCAGGGCACTCACTCCGGATTTCGGTATTTTTCGCGAAGGAATAGAGTCCCAGTGCCTCATCACTGCCGCCCATCCGTGCAAGCACAGACAAATGGCAGCTCCGCAGGGGGCTGTCCTTCAACCCCTCTTCGCGCCATACTTCCTGGCTTTGTACTGGAATATCCGTGTCACAAAGTTAGTTACCGCACGAAACCTCTCAGCCCCAAATTTTTACTAAATTGGGAGTCCCAAACCCCACCGAGTTGGGGTTTGGAACCTGACCAAAAGTCGGAAGTAGAATGAATTTTTTTTAATTTTTTCTTCTTTCTCTTTTATTGTAATATAAATATAGTCGTGTGAGGTATCAATTTATACATTTTCAAGGGCGCTGAAAACGATTTTAATATTTAAAGTTATTAATAGAAGTTTTTATTTAGCAATACCAAATTTAAAATTTGCGGTTTTAACCTCAAGCCAATATGTAATGACAACGTGTGATTTTTTTATTGTGCCATTAATATATTAATTATATTTTATTTATAAATAGCCGCATAACAGGAAAGTCCTACAACTATGTTGTCAGCTTTTCTTTATTTTTTGCTTTTTATAAAAGGTGTGAAAACGTAACAACCTTTTATCTCATTTATAAGAAGATTTAACAGTAGAAAATTAATTGAATTCTTTTTATTAGAAATAATAGTAACTCTAAATCAGGTTCTCTAATTATTTCAAGAATTCAACACCCATTTACACAAAAAGTAAATTAGAGATCTAAAGAAAAATCTGCATCAAGGATCGCAAATTTTATTTACTTTCCTTTCAAGTTCAGTTTTTCCACCAAATCTAATTTCTAAATAAGGTTTACTAACCTTTTTGTGGACACTGCTTTTGCAACGCTTCTGTTTCTTTCAGAATGTAGAAGAAAAAACAGTTACTCTGGGTTAATAAATGGAATTAGTTTTATTTTTTTAATATTAAAAAACTACCCTTTATAATTTTCAACAATAAAATATTCTTATGATGAATTCTAAAATGGATGTTAAAAAAAATAAAACAAAAATAAAATACAATGAAAAAAATAGAAGTCAAAGCTTTAATATCCTTAATGAAACTCGGATATCTTTAAAAATAATTTCAAACTAATGGATTTTTTTGATAAAGAAATATGAATAATTGGTTGTATTTTAACAAATGAAATACATACATCCAAACAGAAAACTTTCACAGAATAAATCTGAGTCGAGATGAGTTGAATAGAATTAAAACAATACTAGTTAAAATAAAAGTTCCTATCTTTTTCACAGAATATATATACTTCTAAAGCCCTTAAATTTTTTTTCTATTTTTATTTCTTTTTTAATACCACCTTACATTCTCTCTCTGAGTCTGTTCATTCTTGCGTGCTTGCGCGTGCCCACCGATAAAACAAAAGATAAAACGAAAGATTTTTCTTAATAAATTACAATGGAGTGAAATATGTATATGCATTAGTAGTGATAGTATTAGTGCAAAAAAAAAATATGTTTTTATTGTTTATCGTAGCTTAAAAAACATTAAGGAAAATTTTTTTTTTCTTTTTGCAAGAGTACTTTTAAATACTATCCCTATATTCCAATCCATTTAATGACACAACAGTATGTTTTTAATAACAAAAGAAGTACTCATTATGTACTTTTTATAATGAATAAAGTATATCTGTTAGAATAATGGACGTAGTTACATGCAGTTACATAATTTTTTCATCGTTACAGTTTTTTTATAACATTATTGTTGAAATAAACACAATGGTTGAATTTAAATGAAAATTTTCCTAAATTTTAATAGCAATAATAAAGCTTTTAGATAGCTAAATAATACCACAAAAGTTTAAGGAAGAATTAATGACAATTTTTTAAAAAAGAAATGAGTTTTTCATCTCAATGAGATAAATCTCATTTCAATGAGATTTGATCTCTATTCTCTTATTATTTAATTATCGAGTATTTTTCTACATTTTACAAGTTGGATCATTTTCTTTATACTCGTATATTCAAACATTTTCTTTTTCTTAAATTTTTTTTAAAAGTAAAATAAAAGATCTCTAGATGTCTTCATTTTCTAAAAAATTGAAGTCATCTATTAATATTTGTCTTAAATTCTTTTCATTTCAATTTATCAGTATGTTTAATGTTTTTATATACTTCTATAACAGTAATTTAAATATTCCAGATTTTCCCATTATCCTTGTTTCTTTATTATAATTTTTTCAACTAAATACAAACTAATAAACCCTGCTTAACTAGCATCAGTTTAAACGTGATTCGGATAATGCCAGGATGCCGAAATTAAAAAATTTCAGTATTCTCCGGTTATGTCGACACTTACAAAATATGTCGGTGAAAGAAAATATTTACTTATTCGGACCTTCGCCGGTATATATCGACAAACACAGGTAAGCTGTGGAGGGACTCGAAAATTTACGAGAAACCCTCGTAAAAAAAAGAAATTTAAATTTAAGTCATTAGCTAACCTCGTCTAATTAACTTTAAATAAACAAATTGTTTGTGTTATTCTCCAACACTGGAGGCGATTAATCAAATTTACCGCATTCAGCATGCAGTGATGGTAAAATTTGAATAGAAATATTTTTTAAAAAATTAAACAAAGGGCAAACCATCTGACCAATTATTTGTATCGTTATCGTCCTTGCATGCAGTTAAAATATTCTGTAATCGCCTCCAATGTTGGAGAATAACATACATAATTTGTATATTTAACGTTAATTAAAAATTTTTATGAGGGTTTATCGTAATCTTTTTACCTTAGCTGTTGGTATCAGGTGATTTTTTTTTTTTAATTTTCAGTTATCGTTTCGACTCCCACCAAAGCTTATGTGTTTGTCGACATATTCCGTCGAAGGTCTGATTAAGTAAATATTTCGGCCTTTCACCGATGTATTTGGTATGTGTCGATATTCACCGGAGAATATCGAGTAGTATCCACCCATCCAGTAATATCCGACTCAAAATCTGATCGACTTAAAACTTCAGAATTAACATAAGTATATTAATTGTACTAAACTCAATTTTCTATGATCACTATACAAAAATAAAAAATAAAAATGGTGAAAAGAACCCTTCTTCCTTTATTAATTTTGTAAAAAATTAAATGCCATTAATATAAAGATTTTCTTTAGCCATTTTTGAAGAATCTATGTCGAACAAATCGTGAGTTATTAATTAAAATACAAGCTAACACAAGTAAGTAGAAAATCTTTCAGAAATTTTCAAAAATTTCTATAGATTTTCTTTTGTGTTTTTTGTACTAATAGGAAGTTTTCTAACGTCGCCGTTTGCAAAAATCCCGATAACTAAAATGTTGGCCGATCGATGTACTTTCTTTGTATAGCTATCCTGCCGCAGTAGCAATAGAGTTATAGTCGGAAAAGTTGAAATAGATTTTTCGTGATATTTTCGGTTGATTACCGATTTATATTTTTCATGATATTTTCGGTTGATTACTGATTCATATAAAGAGAAAATGTGAGAATGGCGTTCACACGTTAAAAATCAGAACAGATTATCTATCACAGTAATGCCTTTATTTACACGTAAGGATTGTTTGTTTCTATTGCAAATATAATTGAAATTCTAAAAATCTTTTATTTTTAGTAACAATTTTACCATAAAATTTTTGATTAATTGCCTTTACTAAAATAACACAGTGAAAACACAAACATTAAATTAACAGCTAGCCAAAGGTAAGCCTAATCCTAAAAAATATATTAAAATATTAATCAGAAATTATAATTAACAAGACCCGGTAATGCTTCAGTATTGCTAGATTTGATTATATATATATATATATATATATATATATATATATATATATAGATTAAATGAATACAATTGAAAGTTTGGTAAAATATTAAAAAACTGAACGTTACGAAACTTCACAAAATTTAACCTTTCACTATATAAAAGTCAGAATTTACATAAATCCAATTGGCAAAATAACAGCACTACCTACTTCATTTAATTAAAATCACTCTGTAAACACAGAAGTCGGTTGAAAATAACTTTTTAACGAAAAGAGATATGGCTGCAAAATCATCACAGTTAATACTGAACGTTAAAAAACTTACAAAACATTACGGTATTTCATAAAATTTAACCTTAAACTTTAGTAAATAAGTCCAATTGTCAAAACAGCATTACCTATCTGATTTAATTCAAACTCTCAAAACACAGTAGTCGGTTTAAAATACCTCTAACTTTCTTTCTACTGGTCAGATCGAGGGTTCAATAACATTAAACCTTCTCCGGACAACGCGGACAATTATGGAAAAACACGCTAGTAAATCGGTTTAATAGTTTTTTAAGTTTATCGCGTACACACGTACGAACAATGCCTTTTATATATATAGAAAAAGAAAGTCTGTTTCTGTATTTCTTTGTTTGTTTCGTAAATATCTCGACACCGGCGCCACCCAGCCGGGTATAGTTATTATATATATCGGATTATAAATGAAGTTTTTCCAAATATCTCAACCCCAGCGCCATCTAGCTGGTCCATTTTATGTAGAGGTATTTCTTCCCATGTAACACATATTCTGAATATGAACGGATTATAAATACAAGTTTTCAAAATATCTCGACCCCAACGCTACCTAGCGGGTCCATACTAATTCAGAAATCTTCGCGGGCGTGCGCACAACTCACCGTAGTTTCATCGCAACCGGATGAATCGTATAGGTAACGCATACGGAACAAACATTCATTTTAATATATATTGATGAACAATCCATCAGTGATCATATTTACTGAAAAACTCAAAATAAAAGAAAAACATATTTCAGTAAAAGAAATAACTACGCTCTAATATCTTCGTTTTATTCCTTATTTAAGTAATTAGATAAATAATATTGATAAAACAAGTAGGTTTTCCGTTTCTACCCGCATTAATTTTAATCGTTAAAAAAATAGCTGTATATTAAAATATCGTTTCGTTAAATGTTGTAAATAATGATGCCCAAGTATAAAAGTAATAGCAAAATAAAACTTTAAACGTGAAAGTAATGTAAGTCTACTGTTGACTGCAGCATACTCTGAATTTCACAAACGTAAGGCTGGAGGCAAGAAATGTGCTAGCTGCAGTCAGACATGCTCTGAATAGGACTTTAACAAACAACTTTATGTGCACTTTACTTCTATTTTATTGGATTAAAGGTGTAAATAAACTAGTCTTTAAAGTTTTAACGGTTACTAGGTAACCGTTAAAAAGTTACACAATAGCTACCAGGTATCTATAATGTAAAAGCACTTTTATACTCGTTATTTAGCAGAAAGATTCAAATAAAAAAATATAATTAATTATTAGTATGAATTCAACAACAACTAATATCGAATTAAACTTTTTATTCGCTTAATTAATATTGCTTTTTATACTATAAAAATTATTTTTTTTTAATTTCACCTACACTTCCGTTGCATAAAGTTACTTTCGTAATAATTTGTTCATTTGTTTAAAAAAAAAAATCTATTTAAAATATTACAAATTTTGAAGAATTATTTTTTTAATGGAGAATTTCTTGTTCTTTGAAATCTTTTTGTGCCACAACATTTACAGTTGTAGATAACAAACTAGTGAGATGTGTATGTTACAATGTAGCTCCAAAGATGGCATAAAAATTCTCTTAAATAACAATTACCCGATTTTTCGCCTACTAAGAAAAATTAGAAATAATGAGGTTTTCAGTGTCTTCTTTACCGAGTTGAACATTCTTTTTTACGTCAGAATGTTAACTCGACCGAAATTCAAGAGTAGTCTGGCTACATTCACAACAGCCGATCTCCGTGGCGGAGTGGTAACGTCTCGACCTTTCATCCGGAGGTACCGGGGTTCAAATCCCGGTTAGGCGTGGCATTTCTCATACGCTACAAATTTCCGCTTTGGCTAATGACTGTAGCAGTTAACCTCGTAATCTCATTGGATAAATCTTTTTTTTTGTGTTAGAGAATCGCTTTAAATATCATTACTATCAGAGAAATTAATTCTGACTGTTGAATATTATACCAAAGGTATTTACATACACCAAAACTATAATAAAAACTGTTATAAATAATGCAAAGTAATATTTTAATTTATTCTTTTCTGTTCTAAATCAGTGCAACATATTAAACACAGCAAAGAAAGAGATTGTGCTAGATACTGCGTAATATAGTTTTGAAATGATATTTTTATAATTGGCAATTACTTTAGCCACAAAAAAAAAATCACATGTGGACCAACATTCATAGGCGTACATTGTACACCTATTGAATTACATATACACATTTTTAAAAATACATAAAATTTTATTTTTCACTAATAACTTCTGAATGTTTGTCATATTTTCTTTTTTTATTGTTATTATTGAATTATTATTTATTGTAAAACTTTTTTACAATCAGAGGTTAATAAATCAATATTTTCAATTTAAAAAAAGAAATTAAAAAAAGGATATAAAGTCGGATTTGAACCCATGTGCCTTCTTCATTCTAAGATCCAAATAATTCATTAATTAAAATTTTATTTGGCTATAACTCTGGAACCAGTAAAAATAAGTACCACTTATGAAAAGATCTCAGGGAGGGCTTATTGCTGCAGTTAAGAAAATCGTTACTCGATTTACTCGTTACTCGATTTTTGTGTTTTCGATTTCATTCGAAAACACACAAGACTTTGACAGTACTTGACCGGCCCGCCGAAATAGATTTCAGTGTAAGTTATATTTGGAAATAATTGGGCTGCTTGGACATGTGACCACAGAATTTATTTGTATCGTTATCTTTCATTTATGCAGTTATCCCGTTTCGCCCTTTCAATTAATAAAATGATGAAAATTTGATTAAATTTTTTTATAAATGCGGTTCCCCCTCCTTAAGACTGTTCGTCCCGAAAAGCTTCCTGATACGGCGCCAGGCGTTCCAGATGAACCACGATCTTCTTCGATGTTGAACTGCACTGAATTCTGTAGGCTTAGCTGTAAGCTTAGACATTGATTCTGTTCAATACGGTGTAAGAAAGGCCCCTCCCTCTCTCAATTGGTCTAAAGTTTCGGACATCTTCTGATTGTCTTCCTGACTTGATCTTTTTCTCGAAACCCAGACAAATTTGCCTATGGTCGTATCTTGCAGCCGCTCATTGTGTTTCGACGAATGTTTAAATTCTTGCTCGTTCTTCCGCCTCGCAACAGTGACTACAGTCACGTTTGAGCGTCCACGTTTGTGACTACAGTCAGCGTTTAGAGGCGTCTGAAAAGAGCGTCCACGTTTGAATAGTTTTTTCCCTGACCGATGTTCTGCCGGGCATTCATATTCTTGAAGATGTTTACGCAACGAATTGATCGTTGCTTCTTTTTCAGTACTTTCTCTTTCAAATTTCTATGAGTTGCTCAGACTGTAGTTTACACTTTTCCCGATCGGTTCCTCTTGACACAATTTGCTCAGTAGTTCCGAGATTTGCCATCCGGGAATTTCCTTGAACTGAATTAAATTTCCTTGGTTTCCGGAAATTTCCTTGTCACTAGTGAACGCAAAGTCGAACTTCGACCAATACAATATACAACTTCCTTTTTCCTGTTTAGCCTCCGGAAATTACCGTATAGGTATTATTTCAGAGGATAAATGAGGATGATATGTATGATTATAGATGAATTGTACAGCGTCAGTTCGACCATTCCTAAAATTTGTGGTTAATTGAAACCCGACTACCAAAGAACACCGGTATCCACAATATAGTATTCAGATCCGTACAAAAGTACTCTACTAGGATTTGATTTTTAAGTCTCTACTAGGATTTGAACGTTAGAACTCTCAACTTTCAAATCAGCTATTTGGGAAGACGTGTTCACCACTAGACCAACCCGTTGCGTTATACAATATACAACTAATAATACAATAACCAACTCACCAATACTGGTCCTGTTACGCTACATCTATAATTGATGAAATTGTAAAATAATAATCAGTTATAACAGAAGTCCGAACAAAAAATCTAGTAAAAAATCAATAGCGCATGCTAAGATACATAGTCCGCTGTTTATTACATTTAGTCCGTTTTTGAGTATGGATTATAACAAATATTATTAAATAATGTCTTTTCAAATTGTGTCAACCCATTCAATTTTCATAAACCTCGTATTAATAAATACTAATATTCTTTCTTTACTTTTACTTTTTTCCCAGTGTCTACTCTAAGCTATATATTCTACATGGTAATTTTTAAACTAACGTATATAAAGCATCTAAAGTATAAGTGTTGCAAATTGCAATTACTTATCCAAGATTTTACAGTTGTAATCCTTTTAGATTCGTCTAAATAAAGATTTCTCTTGTAATGCCAAGTACCACCTGTATTTCTGCCGGCAATATTAGGTTATATTCAGTTTATTGACGACTCTTCGATTTCCTTAAAAAACCTAGCATTAGGTAGTTCTTATCAATGGGGTGCTAAAATCAGAAGTAACTAATGCTTCATATCAGACCGCTTTCAACCTATTGGTTATAGTTAAAAGAGTGGGAGAATTTACGGGTGCCTAAGCATTATCGGGCTCGCAGACAGGTTCCTCCAGTTATAACCAAGGGCGTATGTATACCTGCGCACTACCGACTGGTTCTACCTAATATAGTATTTGTTATAGTATTAATACAGTTACAATTAAAGTTTACTTTATATGTAAATTAAAATATCAAATTATTATTATTAGTATTAATTTTTGCAGACTAGCTGTTGCCTGCTAAATAGCTCACGTGGATTTAGAATTTATACCTCGAATTAGTTGAAATAGTAAATTTTTATAAAAATTCTATCATAATTTAAAGATTGTTTTAGTTAACATATTGGTAAATTGATCTAAGCCGTTCAGAAATTTCTCGGCCTGACAAAGAAAGAATACGATTTTTCAAACATATTTTTTTTATTTTTCAACGGAATCATTTGCAGTTTGATACTTTTAAACCAGTGAATTTCTAATCCTCAGTATAATGCGATTTGTATAAATTAAAGTTCCACTTACCAACAATTTTAAAATTAATCCGAATTACCATCAATTAATAATGCGATTTGTTCAATTCTGCTATTTACCGGTTGTCTCAGCTTTGTCCCGATCGTTTGAAGTGAATCTTCACCCAGCGAGTCATTTGTTCAGGTTTGGGATGAGAACGTAATTGCTGGGAGCTAATATGGCATATGTGGAGACGTAGGTAATGAAATTTTGCAGCGAAAACCCGATATGTGTGCACAAGCGCATTACTGTAATGAAAGAGCCTTTTCTTTCTCACCAAATTTGGACTTTTAAACTCAGTAGTACCATTCAATTGGTCCATAATGAAGTGTAATACTCTCGTTAACTAGAATAATACGAGGTTGTGGTCCTGTTTTTTTTTCATGTTTTCTATAAGTATTACAACACGAGAAACCCAAAAACAACCGGTAGCCGTAACTATTCGTGTAGATGGAACCGTTTTCACTTTTCTTGGCGCATTTTCACTTGTTCCCACCCGCTGCTTGTACGCTAGCATATAACTGGTGAACCCATTCTTCATCTACTTTTATAAAACGTCAAATAAACGCAACGGAATCGCCTTTAATCTTTTTTCTGAACGTTCAACGAAATGTCGTTACTAGCGCCCGGACTCGATATTTATATTGTAAATAAATAAATATTAAAATTAACATTGGTGTAAACAGCTGAAATATACTATAAAAAATTCAAATAATTGAATGTAAACGGACGGCACAAAAAAGTTGTAGATATGACATCATTTCATTATTCTAGTATATTTCAGATGTCAGCCCTTATTTTAAAGTTGCCACGCAATGCCGCATAACAGACACGATCGACCAGGATGTGGTGCAGTTAGTTGACATTTGCAGCGAACACAAACGGGTGCATCTGTTTGGGTCATATCATGAGTGAGCCAAATGTGCCCTATTCGCAGACGGCAAATAACTTCCTCTCTATGGTTATTCCTGCGTAAGGAGCTCCATGGTGATTCAGTGTTCTTAACTGGAAAAATTTTATTGTTGATGGAAGGATTTCATTCACTTTGCCACAAGATCGAAAGAACGCTGGAAACAAGCCTCTTCAGCCGCACTATCAGCGCGCTCATCGCTTGAAATTCCAATGCGGCTGGGATTCCAGCAGAATCTCACGGTTGTATTACGTTGAGTCATTAGAGAAATAACACACTGAATCTCACAGACAATAGGATATCTGGAGTACACGTCACCAATTGCCTGTAAGGCACTCATTGAATCTGAGCAGAAAACTACGTGTCGAAATGTTGTTCTAATTATATTTAAGGCCTTGTTAATAGTATATTGCTCCGCAACGAAAATATTAACGATGCTGGGTAGGCTATACATGTACAGCATGTTCTGTTGCCAACCACGAAAGCACTACCAACAGAATTATGTTTTTAGAGGCGTCCGTATAAATTATAGCTTCAGAATTCATGCTATGAATAGCGTCTGAAAACCCTCGAAAAGTGTTACCGAATGTACTTTCGGTCGGCTGATAACGAAATAGTACCCATCGAGTGGAAAGCTTTCTCATACCCAAAGCATCGCATAAATTTGAATTTTGTGACGATTCTTTCATTTGTAACTATTTTTAGGCGTCCACCCATAGCGTTCATCATGTTGAATGAATGCACTATCATGTTTAAATCATTTTTTACTGTCAAAAACGAAGGGGAAGAATTTTTGATATTCAGGGTTTAACGTATAACCTTATAACAGATCGAACTTCAAGTTCATCCATTTTCAGAAAATGTGAAAACTTTTTTACTTTACTCCATCGCCAAAAAACAAGCAACTAAATCTGTGCCTCTAAAACCTCGCCGGATGCCATTTAAAGGAGCATATTTCACAAATATCGTAGTCATTTCGTCGTACTTGCAGCTGTATGTCAGGCCGAGAACTTCCTAGTATTTACGTTTAACTTGGTCTAAATCTCAGTTAAGCGACAAAGTAACAATATTTTACATCGAAATTTATAGATAAAATGATTTAGTAAGTGTACTGAAGATGATACAATAATTAATCACTAATATTTTGAAGGAATTTGAAATATTTTTGAATCTTGGTCCGCCTCCTTGCTATCAGATTTAATTTTTATAAAATATTTAAACATATGCCTGTTTGCTTTCAAAGAACAATCTGAAATCCAGTTTTCATAATTGTGACTTCGTCGTGTTTCAACCCCTAATTTGGAAATTGACAAAATGGTAAAGTACGAATAATTTTATTTTCAAGGAGTGTCTAAATACTAATTTTAACTATTGCACTATCTTCGGTTCCTGAGATAAAGAATTTTCATAAAAGCTTTACCTCCCTCTGACACCCCCAAAATTGTTTTTTTTTTTGAAAATGGTGAAACAGATGTCAATTTATTATTATAGAAAAGACGAAATAACAATTTTTACAATTCGATTCCTGAAATAAAATGTTTCATAAAAAACTTTTCTCTCTCCCCTTATGGAGTTTTTCTGAAATACTTTTTTAGGCGTTGATAAGTTAATCAGTCGGTCAGGACATTTTATATAGTTATTTTAATTAAACTATAATGATCAGTTTTTAGGAAAACCACAACACTTTGCCTTTCATTAATTAAAAGTCTTAATACAAGATTTAATTTTATTTTAATTTAAATGGTAATTGTTATTGTGGTAATGTATTCGCCACTATTCATTTATCGTTAACCAGTTGTTTCGTATAATTTTAATTACGTACTCAAATCAGATAGCTGCATTACTGAACTGAACAGCCACATCTCTCATTAAAATTGTATCATTTAAATAAATATACGAAATTGAACGAAAATTTTAAACGAACCGTTAATTGAATTACTTTGTTTTACGTACCTTGTTTTTGATATATATCTGTAAATACCAACTTGAGATCCGTCTCTCAATTCTGACATACGTGACCGATGTTTTCCGACAGCGGTTCCTAACAGATATTGCTCTCTAAATTTATTTTCCTATTTATTTTTATTTCTTAGGATTTCAACATCATTCCTGTTTTCACATGTATTTTCTTCTTCCGACGTTATCGAGTTTACAGATATACATAAAGGAAATGTTTTTCTTTTTTTAACTCAAAGTTACGCTAGAAATAGAAAGTTATTGTGATTCGGTGAAAATTTAAAAGTGAGATAACATCACACTCGATGTCTAAAATAAAATTAATTCAATGACGTTAAAGAAAACTATTACAATTTCCTAGCCTGGAGTACTTTGATAGCGAGTAATAATTTTACGTTCACGAATAAAATAGTTTCATTTTACGAAGCTAATTGAAAATTACTAGAGAAATGATTTTCATGATAAATTATTACTCGAATTTAGGATATTATATATATTTTCAAAGATAAAATGAAAAATAATTATTTATAATATAATGGGGGATAAAACTATATAAATTCGATTACGAAAAGGAAGAAAATCTTTTTATTTATTATTATTAGAACTCTTAAAAGTTTTACAACTTAATTCGTCTTACTTCCTCAATGCGGTATTATGATCCAATGCCTTAAGTTATAAAGTATGCTTTGATTTAGTATCAAACGCCCATTCTCCCACAGATTCTATTGAAAATTTACAGACCTTTTAACAAAGGTTCTAATAATGTTCTGTAAAAATGTCAACCTTCTAGAATTTATAAAAACAAAATGGCGGCTTTCAAATAAAAATATCAATTTCAAATAAACCACATTTTTTATTCATTACAAAATAGCTGGTAAAAATGATTAAAAGCAGAAATTAGAACTAGAATAATTAAACAGTTACATAATTAGTCACGGTTATAAATAATTATCTGTTTTTATTCAATTTGAACATCTGTTCAACATTACATCTTTCTTTTTCCTGTTTATCCTCCGGGAATTACCGTTCAGTTATTACTTCAGAGAATGAATGAGGATGATATGTATGAAGTGTGTAGTCGTGTACAATCTCAGTTCGATCGTTCCTGTGATGTTTGGTTAATTGAAGCCCAACCACCAAAGAACACCGGTATCCACGATCTAGTATTCAAATCCGTATAAAAGTAACGGCCTTTACTAGAACTTTAACCTGGAACTCTCGACTTCCAAATCAGCTGATTTGGGAAGACGCGTTCATCACTAGACCAACCCGGTGGATTTCAACAGTAAAACTAGAAATACTGTTGAAATCCACCGGGTACTGTTGAAATCATTTTTACCAGCTATTTTGTAACAGCCGTGATTTTGTTTATACAAATCCTAGAAGGTTGAAATTTTCACAGAACATTTTTAGAACCTTCGTTAAAAGGTTTGTAAAGTTTCAATAACATTGGTGGGGGAATGGGTGAGTGATAGTAAATCCAAAGCGAATATCTGTTTGTGGGACACTGTATGATAAATTATATTTTTTATTACTTTTCTTTCTTTTAAATCAAGTTGGAAAATAAAACTGCATAATCCTCCGTTTTAAAACATCCTCCCAAACGCACGTCGATCTCCGTGGTAAAGTGGTAGCGTCTCAACCTTTCAACCGAAGGTTCCGGATTCGTATATCGGTCAGGCATAGTATTTTTCATACTGTATAAAATTCCATTTCCATTTTCCAACAAGAATCCTGAAAGCTTCTGTGGTTAATTAATACATCAAAAATAAATATATACAATAGAATGAAACAAATTAGGTAATCAAATGCAACCAGTCTTTTCCATAATAAATAATTTTTTTTTTATTCCCCCTACCCTGGGTCGAACCCTCAATTAAGTATAACTCAGTCCATGGAAGTGTCCAATACTCTAACGGGCCTAATACATCAAAAATAAATATATACAATAGAATGAAACAAATTAGGTAATCAAATGCAACCAGTCTTTTCCATAATAAATAATTTTTTTTTTATTCCCCCTACCCTGGGTCGAACCCTCAATTAAGTATAACTCAGTCCATGGAAGTGTCCAATACTCTAACGGGCCTCCCCGTCACCTGGCTTTACATCTCGAATGACAAGTCAGGCCGCCGGTCGGATCTTCTATTTATGCGTGCCTCAAGCCTCTAATGCAGGCTGGGACCCTGCATAGTCCCTACCTATCTTTAATCTAGTCCCTACCCCAGAATCAGGGTCTCGGTCTTAATTCTGCCTTACCTCAAGTGGGAGACCTCCAGAAGGAAGTTCCCCTCCGGGACTATGGTCTTGAAATGCCTTTGTCTCAAATTAGGAGTACTCAGAGAGAGTACTCCCCACCGGGACTACGGTCTTAACTCCCCCTGAAGATGTTGGGTCCTATGTTACTCGAGCTTCCTACTTGAAGCCCCTGTGACCATGCTCCTACTTACTACTTAGTAAAATAACTATTAAAACATTAAATTTATCTATGAAACTAAAAAACGGTTTTAGTAAACTACCTTAACCTTCTTGGTTTTAAAATTAATACGTCAAAAAATGAAATCACAAATGATAAGTATATCACCGGTGATTCTTTTCATCATATACAACATAACATGGCAGCTTTTTAATGCTGTGGTTTATAAAGCAAACCTGATACTTCTTATTCTGGGGACTTATCGCAGAGAAATGAATATTATTAGAAAAACGCGGTCCTCACTTTTTTTTCCCGCGTGTGTTTTGTTTCTCTTGTTTCAGAAACGGGTGAGACGTGGGTGTGGAACGACTCGTCGTGCCGTCTTGGGAAACGGCCTTTCTTCCTTAATCCTGCCACTCTAAAATAAAATAAAAGTCAAAAATTATTATTATTTTTTTTTTTCGTGTGTGTGTGTTCTGTTTCTTTTGTTGCAGATACCAACAGCCCCCACAATAAACAAATGGTTTCTTCACTGCTGCCACGCGGTCCCCCCAACCCCTTCCCGGACACTCGTGTGTTTGGAGATTAATAATTATGTGCAGTAAATAATTTCTGTTTACTTCTTATAAGATACATCGCCGCCCCAAAACCGCGATCGCGAATAGGTATCGCCATTTTGTAAGTTCCCTATTACCTTTCCTTTCAAGAAAGAAGAAAGAGGGAACGAGCCCAGCAGCCATCAGCCCAGCAGTCACAAGCCCAGCAGCCACCTGCCCAGCAGCCACTGACAGCACGGAAGAAGGAAGAAACCTGCACTTTCCCCCGATCAGCCCTTCGGGACCTCGGGAATTTTAAGGTTAACGGTATGTAACTTCGGTTACTACCAATTCTCGGAAAGTGCAGGCCAAAGAAGAATGAAGAGGTCATCGGAAGAAGAAGAGAGAGAAGAAGAAGATGAAGAAGAAGGAAGACCCTCTACTCGCCCGAACATCACGGACTGGAGTCCGGAACAGAGCCCAGCAGAGATGCGTCCTGGAAGGCAGCCATAACAGAAGTGCATGAAGAACTTCTACACAACCTCTCCTTTAAAACTTACAAGTTAAATAAAATAAACCAGCAATTGCGACTCCTCCGGAGTAGGGGTCGCATTGCTCCCTTCTGATAGTTAGTACCCCGTTGTGGCGTATTCCTGCTAGCCTATGAAGCGTCAGCACCGAAAGGACTTCAGTGGACGGTCTGAAGGGGAATTACGTCGGGAGGACAGGCTTCATAAGCCTAGCCTTCCGCGGTCGGCCCATAAAATGGGTTCGATAACGCTGGTTCAACAACGGATTGGAATGCAATTAAATCCGTCCTTAAAATACTAAATAAAACAAAACTTGAAAAATTACACCCGCCATTTAAAAAATAAACCTTTTAAAAAAAACACGCCCGATTAGAATCATCCAGCAGCAAGGGACTCTGTCCAGGTTCTGCGATAAGTAGGGAGAAATAAACTCCCGTCAACTTTGCATTCCATTCCATTCCATATTATTAGACACACACCTGAGATCAATGGTTTTACTACTAGAAAAACTATTAACATCCAGGATATAATTTTTTTAAATTAATAATTAGAAATAAACAATCTTACTTCAGAACAATGAAGAAGAAGGGTCGAAGGAAAAACATAGAGTTGCATATTGACCTCCGATAATAATTTTAACTTAGAATACGTAGGGAAAACTGAAAAATAAAAGATAGAAATTAGAATAAACGAGAATTTGGTTCATTATAAATAAAGAAAATCGAAAAAACTACATTGCTTGGAAACCGATCATAAAATTTGTTCATTAGAAACAACGGTTTTTAAATGTTTTTAATACATATGTATTAATTAGTTGGGAAACTTAGTCCCATTTAGTCAATCAACAGTAAAAAAGAAACTTCATCGTTGAACAACGGTAAGGAACCAATGTCCAATTGCCTTTTAGAATTTTAAATTTATTAAGCGTTCTTTTTTCTAAGCTTTTAAACATAAGAACATTAAACCGTTATCCTGTTCCTTTAAATTTTGTTCACGAGGCGAAGTATCACACTTATTGGTTCAAGATATCTTTATCTTCCTTCAGATAATTTTTATCCATCCATCCTAGAGAGAAGGCGTGCGTTAAACTGTGGTGGATAGTCTGAATAAAAGGTTTAAATAATTTAGATATTTAAAAATTAAATCTACGCTATATATTTTTTAATTGTCTAAAATTACAACAGTATTTGTATTTTTCTTCTTTTATATTTGTTTTATTCTTATTCAAAAATTCCCCAAAGTTGATACAGCATTGAATACTAAGTTATTTAAGAAAACTGGGTAAATCAACATTAACTAAAAAGATGACCTGGTAACTGATGAACTTTTGTAATGAAGGTTTCATTTTATTTTTTATTTTTTGTAACTTAATTTTTTTAAAGGTTTATGAACTTTCGTTATTAGCAACTTCAGCTAACGCTGATTATATATATTTGTATAGAAAAAGCACTTAAACTGTGAGAAAGAAGTTTTGTTAGAATTTAATGATTGCACAAGTAAAGGGATTTTGTTATTCTAAAATCTCGGTTAAGAATATTATTTAATAGTGTTTAGTCATCAGTTTTATTTATTATTTCTTTGTTTTTTCTCATTTAATTTGTTATACATTATTATATTTGCGTACTTTTTCTGTAGTGTATACTGAAGATAATTTTTCTACAACCGAAACATTCATCTACATTTAGTTTTAAATAAGTTTTTTTGTGAACAATTTTTGGAATGTATTCTTATTCTCTAATCTATTTAAATAGCTGTCAGGCGTATCTTTTTGTTTATATTGCATATAATTTTTAAGTAAAGTTACAGTTTCGCTTATCTGTATACGGCGGAATAAGGATGATGTACATTATTTAACAAACAAATAATTCATTAACTATAAATATTGTACAATCCAGCATTATATATAATTGTTCAACGATCTGTAATTCAATTCAAATGCCCCTCTCTCACGACAGAAGTTTAATATTTTTATTTATCGCATTATAAATGTTCAAGTTCGTGGGTATAAAGTGGGAGGAGAAGTTTTATTTTATTTCATTTTCAAAATTATTTTTCCTGGACGCACAACGAAGTTTCGTTATCAGCGCATGGACACGATGTAAATAAATATTAAAAATTAATTTAAAAGATTAAAACCCAAAAAGTGAAACAAAAACCAAAATGTAATTATATCAATAAATAAATAATTATATCAGTAATGTAAATTAAAAAAATAAAATTACCATTTGCTATACGCAAAGTGGTATAAATAGCTGGAAGTTACAACTGAATACTGAAATATTTTAATATAAACGGACGGCCCTGAGAAATCTTAAAATTTGTACATCAACGTACTTTGCATGTCAGCCCGTAGTTTAAACTTGCAACGCAGTGCCGCATAACAGATACAATCCACAAGGATGTGGTGCACAGTTAAGCGGCAGTCGCAGCGAGCACAAAATGGTGCATCTCTTTCTATCATCAGATATCCGTGAGTGAACCTAGTGTATGCTATTCGCAAACGGCAAATAATAACCTCCTGTAGACGATTTTTGCACGAGAAGCTCCACAGTGACACAGTGCTCATAACTGGACGAAGTTTATTGTTGATGGTAGCATTCCATTCACTTTGCGACTCATCATGGACCAACCTCTTCAGAAAACAGATAAAACCGTTCGAGACAACGCGATTGGTAAAATAAGGCTGGAAACAAGGCTCTTCTTTTGCACTATCAGCTTTACCTGAAATTCCGATATGACTGCGGATCCAGAAGAAGCTCACAGTTGTATTACGTCGAGTCACGCACGTAGCGAGGGGGCTAAGGAAGCTATAGCTTCCTATATATTAATTAGTTCGTTAATTTCTTTATCAATTTATATAGATATTACTGTTAATCCTGATGAAGTTTTAAATATTATGGCGAGAAAGAAAAATCGACAAGTAGCTTTCTAAAAATTCGTAACATTTATTATGATTCATATTTGCGTATTAAATGATGTATTAAATTTAAGCATATGTTTTATACTTTTCAAACGCAAAATAGTATAAAAAACCGTTTCAATAAAATTATATTTTCTACTTTCAATATTATTATTTTATCATCATCATCAACAGCCCCCTTAGACTCCCCGAAAAAAAATCTTATTTACGTGCCTGGTTGTGTCATTTGTGTCACCCGTAGTTTTTTAACTGGGGATCTTGAAATAAAATTCGAATATTGGTCTTCTTGAACAGAACTGCGGAAGAATTTTATTTTAGGTTCGTAAATATTACGAATTAAGATATTTTATCAACAATTATATTTGTCCTAATACCTTGAAACTTACAAATATTTTACGGGCAATATATTTTTTTTTAATTTTAAAAGACGGGTCAGGTGAATATTTGAAGTCTATAACTTGTACAGTCTTTTTTTATACCACTTCTACGCAGTAAGGTTTGGTAACTGGCTCAACAAATAAATAATTTTATACTAGAGTCAAAGCTGAATTAAAGCTCTATAAAATTCATTTTTATTAAAATATTGTCGTAGTTATAAAATTTGTGAGCATAATTCCGTAGTATAATTAACTAATTTAAAAGTTAAATTTTTCAATTTTTTCCCATTTAAACAAGTCAACAAAAAATTCTTGTTAAACTAACTTACATGAGCATGAATTAATATCAAAGCTTACTTAACACTGTATAATCGGATAATTCTTCTTAAACTTAACAAGATTAAATTTTTCTGCATTTAATATTAATCTATAGTTAATAAATCACAATTAATTTGAGATCTTCCCTTGACTTTATCATACTTCATATCATAGAATATCATAGCAGTACCAGTTGCTGACACAAAATACTTTTTTCAAACATTTTCATTCAATAAACCGTTAATTAAAATTAAAAATATTTTTATTCTGTTTAGTGTCCCAAACTTACTTTTAAATAATTAATTTATGTGTGTTAATCACAAGATTTTGTAGGCTTGTTTAATAAATAATCTTGAATGAAGACTAAATAAGGAATAAAACTAAGAAAATTAACCGATTATGGTTCAGTTGGACCCTTGCTTAATAAAATTAATATTTTTTAAACATTTAAAAAACCTAGCGAAAAGCCAATTTAAGAAATAGATATGTGAAAAGATTTAAAGTTCTTCCACAGAACGAAAAAAGAGATTATCAATATCCGTCCATCTGTTAAAGAACAGGGCTTGAATATCCATTAAAAAAAAATATAGACAAAATTTGAGAACTATTGATATAAGGTCAATAACTGATATTATCTGATGAGAGAGTTTAAAATAAGAGGTTTAAAAAATTAATTGTTAGATACGTTTGGCTCCAAATAAATGTACAATTAAATTTTTTTTTCTTTTTAATTGTATCTTTACCACATTTTCACAATTGAATTTAAACGAAGCACACAAGGCTGGTCTAGTGGGTAACTCGTCGCAAATCGATTTTTTCAATAGCTGATTTTCCAAGTCGAAGATTTTGAGGTTCAAATCCTAGTATAAATTAGTTGCTTTTATATGGATTTGAATACTAAACAGTGAATACCGGTGTACTATGGTGGTTAGAGTTTAATTAATCATACATCTCAGGGAAAATCGGCCTGAGTCTGCACATGACTACACCTGATTTGCATGTTATTTATGTTATCCTTATCCCATTGGGAATATGGTGAGGGGGAGGTTGCTTATCGTTCACTAATTGAACAGATTGCAATGTACACATCAGGAAAATAAAAAATAAACTTAAATGATTTAGTTAATTTAAATTAATTAATTTTTTTAACGAAACAGAAAAATCTGATTAGGACCACACCCTTATACGCCTATTGAATTACAAGTACACATTTTTAGGTAGATTTCTTAAATTTACCATGTAATGGGTATCATGATTCGACTTCCGGAAAATTTCGACATATCTTCGCGTTTCACATCCGCCAGACCCCAAAACCACTGTCAGCTCCAAAGTTTATACATACATTTATATATTTATATGTATTTCACTTTCTTGTGGACACGATAATTGCCGTAATTTTTTACCAATCACTTTCCAATTGTTCCTTAAAAATAACTGGTCCAAAAATCTCGGTCGAATTCGTTAACGGCCAAAACCGGACCGTGGCGGTGGAAATGGGTTTTTTTCGAAAAAACAAAATACCGCTATAACTTTCTTATTAAGTAAAATATCGAATTTGTTTAAAGTTCCTAGTATTATTTGGATAAGGGCCTAAAACTTATCTAAGTACATTTTTTTTATATCACAACCATTGGCCCAAAGGATTGAAAAAATGGGGTTTCGAAGACAAAAAAATTATACCTTCCTTAATAGGCACAGTATCGAATCGGTTTAAAGTGATCTTAGTCCTCTAAATATTACCTAAAATTTTTGTCTTAAACTATTTTTTATGACCAACCCTTACGACAAGGGATGACCAATGGCTTGTCGTATGCTAAATATGTGAAACATTTTTCACATGCAACCACTGTCGTATTGATTAATTTGATGTTTTTCTTTACTTTAAGCTGGAAGTCTTTTTCCCCTACATAGCACCGGTGAAATCTACATCCGCCTTCCGGCTTGCCGAAAGGAATTTTTTTTTAAATAAAAAGTACATAATATTTTATTTCATTAATAAGAGGTTAATAAATTTAAAAAAAAATTAAAAAAACGGAGGTGTCTGATTCGAATCATGTGCCTTCCCCTTGATCCAAATATTTCATTAATTAAAAGTTTATTTGGCTATTACTCTTGTAGCAATGAAAATAATACCACTTATGTTACATCGATTTATGTCCAAAATCAATTTTTTGGGATTTTGGCCTTTTTTTGGACAATTTTGATTCAGTCAATTGTAGTCAAAAGGGGAGGTGCATAACTAGAT
The DNA here is from genome assembly GCF_047948215.1 of Lycorma delicatula. Classification (NCBI taxonomy): domain Eukaryota; kingdom Metazoa; phylum Arthropoda; class Insecta; order Hemiptera; family Fulgoridae; genus Lycorma; species Lycorma delicatula. Next base: position 127,640,838 of record NC_134462.1, read on the forward strand.
GTTACAAAAATCCTAAATCTAAAATTTCTACATCCTAAGGCTAATCGTTTTTGAGTTATGCGAGATATATACGTTAGTACAGACGTCACGCCGAAACTCGTCAAAATGGATTCAGGATGGTCAAAATGGATATTTCCTTTGAAATCTGAAAACCCAAATTTTTCGCGATCACAATACTTCCTTTACTTCGTACAAGGAAGTAAAAAGGATTAGGGAAAAACGGTATAACTTTTTTACAAAAAACCTTATACATTTTTAAAAAGTAATAGTTATTAGTTTTATTATTTTTTTATTAATATTATTATCTGGTTAAAAATTATAGGTTTTTAATTGAAAAGTAAAAACCATTGAATGAAAAGGAATTTAGATTTTCCAAACTTTTTTCCCAGTTGATTGCCTTAATATGCCCTTTTACGTGTAGCTGCTAACAATATCGGTTATTTAGAATCGATAATTGTTTCAATTAAAAGAATTCTAGTGTTCAATATACGAGTATATAAAAAGCTTGCTATTGAAAATAAACTTCAAAACGTGTTGTGACATGATAATAATGATGTCAACACCCCCAATACCAGACCAACATATATTTCTATTTCTAATAATATCTTCCCGCCTGTTCAGACTTTTTACAATAACTGAACCCATATTGAAAAAATAATAAATGAATCTTTTTAGTCCCACCTGAACCAATTTGTTAGCTGTTTAATTGAAAACAATTCTGCTAACTCTTGCTATATTGATTTCTACAAAGAGCACTGCACAGTGTAAAATTCCATTTATCAATCCAGATTTAATTGTTTGATATAAAGCTAAGTTAAAGAGTTAAATTTTATATTTTTATTACCATGCATCATATTTAACATTCGATTTTTTGCCTTCAACAAGACAAATATTTTTTTATTTTTTTATTATTATTATTATTTCAATTAATCATCAATATTTAGAAAGCGCAATTGACATGCAGGTGAGTGGGTTTTTTCCTAAGCGCACAACAACCTGTACTTATCAGCACCCAGACACAAAATTACCATAGAAATCGTAACCTCCTCACGGCGGTTATTCCTATATGAACAGCTCCACGATGACACAGTGTGTTTAACTTGTTTAATGTTGATAGTAGCATTCCATTCACTTTGCCACCACTCATCATGAACTACCCTCTTCATAAAACTGTCAAGATCGTTCAAAACAACGCGATTAGTGAAAGGAAGCTGGAAAAAGTCCTCTTTTGCCACACGATCAACACGCTCATTGTCTGAAATTCCAATATGATTAGGGATCCAGCAGAAGCACACGTTTGTGTTACGCTGAGTCATTTCAGAGATAACACACTATATATCACAGATGTCTGAAGTACACCTCACTAATTGCCAATAAGGCACTCATGAAATCTGAACAGACAAGTACGTGTCAGAATGTTGGGTTGAATAAATTTAAAGCCTTGTTAATAGTATACAGCACCGCGTCGAAAACATTGGCGATTCTGGGAAAGCCAAACATCTATGTTCTATTGACAACCAAAAAAGCACAACAAACAGAAGTATCGTGTGTAGAACCGTCTGTATAAACTATAGCATCTGAATTCACGCTACTTACAATATTAAAAACCTTTTCTCGTAAGATAACCGGATTCGTGTCCTTTTTTTGATATCTACCAAGATATGGCAGCCAAGGGGAGTAATAATGTTGAGTAACAGGAGGTAATGGATGTAATTGTATATTCAGAGATAAGAAAAGCCGATGAGCTCTAATGGTTAGAGGAGTAGTGTAGATCTTGGCTGTTCCTCATAACGATTAACATGCCGGTTGGAAAATACCACATCAAAGTTAGGATGATTTCTTGCGCTTTAATACGAGCTAGATAAGAACATATCATTTGGTTCCATCTATTCCAATGAGATGGCTCACCACTGTACACTAGTACACTTAACTCGGGGCTTCAGCAAAACGCATCTGTAGCAAAATGTGTAAATGAATGAATTCGTCGAGCATCTGTAGAACGATAGTCCGTGTGGACGTATAAGTCACGCATCCATAATCCACGGGGAAACGGGTCAATGCTCAGTAGAACCACAACATGCATACTCGATCGGCGCCTCAACGAGTATTAGAAAAACTCTCAGCATGTCCAACATTTTGAAATATTTTACTTCAGCTCCTTTAAATGTGTTACTCACGTTAGTCGTTGGTCAAATCATATTCCTAAAAATCTAGCCCGCGTGCTTCAACTAGTACACCATGAAGAAACAGAAGTCATCATGTTCCCTCAAGCGTGAAAAGTAAATGCATTTCGTTTTCTCTGGAAAAAATGTGAATCCAGTCGTTTTACACCAAGATTTCAAACAGGTTATTGTGTTTTGGAGCAGCCTCTCGCTAGTAGCTAAAGTTCTACATTCTACGTAAATTAAAAAAATTATCTACAAATAAAGAACACATAACGGGTTTTCGCACATAGTTTGTTATTCTATTTATGGCTACGGCAATGGAACACATCCCTGTAGTATTCCGTTTTTTTTCTAGTATAAAATTTTTGGATACCGTCGTTCCAACTCGAACTCGAAAGGACCGACTACTGATAAAGCCCCTGATAAATAAAGGATATTCATTTATATATCCAATTCATGCTGTTTATGTAGGATTCCTCTCCTCTTTCCGTATTATACGCCTTTTACCGAAAAATACGACATCTAGGCGTTGGCGATTCAACGACAGACTCAAGAGAAACTTCATGATCGATAGACCATCTACTTTGGCGGAAACCGCATTGTTCGGGAGCGATAGGAGGTTTCGAAACTTGAGGGGGCAAGATTTGTCTTTACCAGGTTTCAGTATGGGTATCGACGCTGGGTGAGGATGGATTGTTGGACCGCTTATTGGCTTCCTGCTAAATATGACGTCCTATATACATTTGACATCCACTATATCCTTCACTTTATTATTAGCAGTACCAACACTGTTTCAAAACCCCAAGTACATCTACGATACATCTGTGTTTACGCTTTCTAAACTTTTAATCTATTTATCAATAAAAGTTTTTTTTAATAATAATTAATAGAAATAATTAATTTTATTTAGTAGAGTCTAATTTAACATAATCAGTTAAGTATTGTTTTATCAAAGATGTAATATAGATATATGCAATGGGAATGCGATACAGGTTATGTAATAAAGATATTAACATCACCCTGCATCGTGATAATCTATTAAACTGTGTTGCAGACCTTGTTATATCAGCATTCTGCAGCTTAAGTCTTGGTACAAAGTCATGCTTGTACCAAAACTACTCTTAGACTTCTACCGAGACACGCTTGTATTATATGATATGTAATGATAAATAGAACAACTCATCATCATCATCATGGTTATCTTCCCAGAAGCATCTCCTTTGCACAATGTCCAACTTTGTTCTCATTTTTTCCCAGCTAAATTTTGTACAGATCATCATAAATTTTACTTATTACTGGACACTTATGTTCTACTGATCCTTCTAGCACTGTTTTAGTAAACCCCTTTCCTCTCTCTTCAGCCTTCATTTTTCTCTTTTTCTTAGTCACTATATTTCATATCGGTGTAGAAGTACACTCAAATTGAGTACTTCACCTTGTCAACTTGTAACTTCATCTTACTTCGTAATAATTATTTCTTTCTACTAAATGCTTCTTTAGCAACTCCTATTCTTTTTTCATATCACTTCCATTTTTTGTAATTTTCAATTTGTTAACATGGTACCTATGTAACTATACTGCTTTACTCGTACAACTCATTATTTTATGCAGATATTCACAGGCTTATTTTCTAATTATCCTCATTATTTTTTTAGTTTTCCTTATATTCATTTTCATTCTATTCCTAGTCTTAACGCCATCATTTTCATACATTTTCTGAGTTCTATCATCATCCTAAGATTATGTCCTGTGTTTAATCTCTAAAAATCTTACACAGTTTTCTCCTTCCTCAACAGTAATTCCTTCATCTTCTAGATTATTTTTTATAGTACTCTAACATACGTATTAAATGTTACTGGTTTTAAGACAAAGTTTTAAAGGCTGGAGTTTTAGAACAGTTACTAAGTATAAGAAACAGTTTCAATTGTCATCTGGTTTTCCAGTCTATTCTTTGATTTTTTAATATTTTTATTAGTTTACCCCATTTGATGTAGTGTAATTCTTTTTTTGTATTTAATAAACTTCAACTTTTGTTTGTTTAACTCTTTTTATTTATCTCAAAAAAATCATTCTTATAAATCACATTCCCTCCTTTTTGTTACTCCACATTGATTTTTGTAACCATTTGCTCCATTTCTTTTCTCAGCCTTCTGCCTTCAAAATTCACATTAGAAATTTTGCTAAATGCACAATTAAACCAAGTGTCTTGTATTCTTGATACTATTCTGTACCATGGGTTTTTTTAGATAGAATCACGATTGCTTGTAAATTGTGTTACAGAGTTTACCATATTTTGTGATCTTTCCTCATTAAGACGTCTAATCACATCTATTACTTAGCTGATCTATTACTCTAGTTTTTCCATTCTTCATATGTTTTACTACTTGTAAACATTCTAGATTTATGAATGTTGCTCCTAGTTCAACCTCTTCCATTTTGAATTACCTTCTATGAGATTGGTACATTTTCCTGTTTGTATATCACTGTCATTTACACTGTTTATTTCGTTAGAGCTTATACTACTCTACTTATCATATTACACTGTTTTATTTATTTATTTTTATATAAAAGCTCATACTCTCTCTTTTTCTGTTTAGTCCCTGGAACCACAATAAGGTTAGGTTGTGATCCTCATAGGTTAGATTATGATCCTTTTGAGGTTATTACATCTCATTCATCCTTTGATTAATGAGGATGAAATGTATGAATGTAAAAGCAGTGTAGTCTTGTACAGTCTCAGTTCATACTGACCTTTACTTTCTAAACCTTCAATCTAAAATTTTCATCTGGAAGCCATTTCCCTTTCAAACTTTAGTTTATCATTCTATTCTCTGTATTGCCCCCTTACCTTCTTCATCGTTCCTGTTCTTATTTCTAATTATCTTACATTTTTTAACTTATCTCTCTGATAACCCATGGCTTTTTTATTCATCTTTAACATCAATTGTTAGAAAAGTTTTTGTATGGCAATTTTCATATTTACCAAAATGAATTTGCACGTTAGTCTGCACTTTTATTCAAAAGTTTTTTCATACTATCTCCTTTTCAATCATTATTTATTCCAGATCTGTTAATTTCCTTTTTTATTAATTTTTTTATATAAATGCAAATTAGCCTGATATATTTGACTTTTTCCATCTGACTGTTAAAATGAAATGACTTTGTACAATTAACCCTTATTAACGCTTTTAAAAAAGGGATGTTTCCAACCCTTGAATTACTAGGCTATTGCATTATTTTATTCACTCCTAAAATACACATATATTTTTTATGATGTATGTTAAATAGGTGAACAAAAAATAATTCTAAACTTCTGTTAGAGCAAAATAGATTTACATCTGAGATGATGATCTTAATTAAACATTTTATACTTTCATTATTAATTAACATTAGGATACAAATGAATCACTCTTTTTATAGATTTAAAAAATGCCTTTGACATGGTAAACCATGCTTTTAGGTGATAAATGGTTGAAGCTAGAATTAGAGAATAAACACATATGAAAATCTATATAGAAAGGCTTTACTAAATTAAAAGTAGTAATCAAGAGAATTACATCAAATATTGATACTGACAATAAGAGATCTCCTGGAATATCCTCTTTCACAAGTTTTGTTCAGTGTTATTTTCCAATTTTCCAGAGTTTTTAAGAACTAGGTCAGTCCAGTTAGATGCCAAGACAATTTATATTTATTCTGTTTTGCAGATGACATAATTTAATCCAACTACTGATGTGTAAGAGAGAGTTTTATTACAAGGATACTATAATATTCCTTTGCAGTTAATATTGACAAGACCAATGTAATCAGCTTTAAAAAAAAAATTCCTAGAAAAAATACTGGTCAATTAGATTTTATAATATAATCGATTGTATTGTGTACATGAAATACATAATTGGTCCTGTAACTTATTTTGGTGTGCCTGTAAATTAAAAATATACTAAATAATATAATAATTCCATTACTAAAGAAAATATGACAGCATTATTTTAAAGAGATTTTATTAACTTAAAGTGCAAGCTCCCATTAATCTGAGAAGAAGTCACTGGAAACTATGATAAGACTAACTTAATTATATACTAGCGAAATATGGGCTTATGATTATACAAATAAGTGATCCATTTGCAGTTTTAAAATAAATTTATACCCTTAGAGTTCATCTAATAATTTGGTTCAAGGAGATTCTGATCCAATTCGTAATAAAATTAAGGTACTTAAAGCAGTAGTTTTGTGATAAATTAAAATTTTATAAATGGATTCTTACAGATGAAAATTGTTTATAAAGCTCTGTAATCTGCTTGTAAGGTTATAATGTGGATTTAGTTCAAAGAAAAAAATGTAATGTTTCGTGACTTTCTTATTTGAAATGGAGAATAGATTCAGAGATAGATTCTTTGAACTATTTACGTCTCAAGATCTATTTCTTACCAAGAGGGTTCTTAAAGACTTACTGGAAATTATAATAATTTAGAAATTAATAACTTGCTACATTCTAAACATAATAATCTTTATCAGTTTATTGTAAATCCTAGTTAACCTGAGCAGTACCTTGTGTTGTTATATTTTTATAAAGTTATGTTAATTATCCAGTTATTTAATTATTTCAAGATATAAGTATTCAAAGATTTTTCTTATGTAGTTGATACCATCAATATTTGTTTAGCTTTTCTCACACTAGCACTGGTGTCAAGAAAACCTATGCTTGAAATTAAAACCTAACTAACCTCAAAAAATTAAATAATAAACCTACGCTTTAATTTGTAATATGAAATTTATGCCTTGGAATCAACGAGATTCCATTAAGTAAAAACACCTTGGTAAATAGACATAACTCTTGAAAATAATTGTGTAAATTTTCTAAGCCTGAGTTCTAAAGATTCTAATATACTGACTTATAATTTCGTTACTCACAAGTTAAGGTTAAGATCATTTATTCTGGAAAGTTTATAGACTCACTATACTGGCATTGTTAAAATTGATTTTATTATTCTGCTATAATTAAATATTTGTTTGTGTGTGTGTGTGTGTGTGTGTGTGTGTGTGTGTGTGTGTGTGTGTGTGTGTGTGTGTGTGTGTGTGTGTGTGTGTGTGTGTGTGTGTGTGTGTGTGTGTGTGTGTGTGTGTGTGTGTGTGTGTGTGTGTGTGTGTGTGTGTGTGTGTGTGTGTGTGTGTGTGTGTGTGTGTGTGTGTGTGTGTGTGTGTGTGTGTGTGTGTGTGTGTGTGTGTGGAGGGGGCTTTTACTACTGAAATTTGGATTTCATTTTGACTCTTGAGATATTGTGATATGAATGCTTGTCTAACAATAACTAATTATTTCAGTTATAATTATTGAAGAATTACAATATAATTTTTAGTTTTATTCCTTTTACTCATATGTTACAAAAGCCAGGTCATTTGGTATGAGATGGCTTTGAAAACATTAAATTAGAAGAAAAATACTTCTTTTTAGTTAATTCTCTTCAATATTACTATGTTGGCTCCTGGCAACCCATGTTCTATAAATTGTGTAGTTAATGTTTGTTTTCATCTCCTAGTAATTTCCAATTATACAGTTCTTTTATGATTTTCAAATATATGTTATAAACATTTTATTTTATTTGCAAAATTGTATTGCTCAACAATTCTTTCTCTCACACTGAAATCTTATTTCTTTTAAATCCTTTTTATTCTGTTATGTGCTCAGTCCATATTTTCACTTACTTGTTTTCCAACCTTTCCCTGCACAGTATTCATACGACTAATTATTCTTCAACAACGTTTACCTTCCTCCCCATAATTTTCTTTTCTATTTGAAAATTAATTCAATCTCTTTAGCCTCAAATCAGTTAACAGTTAGTTCGCATATATACTTTTATAAAAGTAGACACTTTGATTTCATTCCTATCTTCATAGCATTTAACCTTTCATGAATAAAAACCAGCTTTTGTGCAAATTTTACTATTTCTTTTTTAGAATTATTACCGTGTTATTTATTCCATTTTTATTTCATAAGTAATATATTTTACAAGTAATATATTTACTGTTAACTATACCTTTTACTTTCATACTCATTTTACTAACGCTAATTATATGTTATGTTTTTTTAGGCTATGTTCACAGACATCCCAGATTGGCTGATTTGCCTAGCATTCCTATGGGTATCATGTTTTATCTATAACTATAATAAATAATAGTTATTGTTTAATGTTACGCTCCTTGGGGTGCTTCAGAAGTCAGTTTATTGAATTTAATGATAATGTCTAATTAGTTAAATGATAAACTGTCTGTTTTAATTAAATCTCTATGGTAAATCAATTATTTTTATAATTTTTAATCTGATAATATCTTGACTGTTCTCTAAAAGGTTTATTGCTTCTAATTTCATCTAATTAATTTTAGTTTCCTCTGATGTATTTATCACTGTCATTCAAAAATGAAATTTTACTTTAAAAAATGTAAGACTTATACATCACAATATCGATTCAATTTTCCCATGTAGTTCTTAAGTAAAATATACACATTTGCACAAAAAGTACTATGCAAAATTAAATGAAATTGTGATAATTTTCTTTCAGTTATTACCATTTATCTACAAACAGTTCTCTCTAATGAGGGTGGTATTCCATATCAAATATTACAATTAATAAAGATCATTGTAACATAAAATATAAAAAACTGATAACTGAAAACTAGCTTCTAATTTTATCTCGGTATTTTCAAATTTGAAAAATATTTTTATTTTCCTAATTTTCTTTTTTACTTCCTTGTACAAAGTAAAGGACGTGAAAATGTCTGTTTTCAGATTTCAACGGAAATATCCATTTTGACCATCCCTGAATCCATTTGACTAGTTTTGGCGAGATGTCTGTATGTATGTATGCATGAATGTATCTGGCTTAACTAAAAAAAACGATTAGCTGTAATATGTTGAAATTTTGAATTATCTAGGTGTTCATCTTCTCTTTTTATTGCAATCGACTGAACCAAAACTGTCCAAAAAAGCCCAAAATCAAAAAAATTAGATTTTGCACTTTTTCTTAACTGCAGTAATAAGTTTTCATTGAGAGCTTTTCAACAATATATCATAAGTGGTACTTATTTTTTTTGGTTCTAGAATTATAGCCAAATGAGATTTTAATTAATGAAATATTTGGATCTATAAGGGAAAGGCACATCGGTTTGAATCAGACTTCATCTCCTTTTTTATAATTTTAACTTTGTTTTAACATATTTTTATAATTAGATATATTGATCTATTAATATTATTATTGATGAAACATCTGATTATTTAATATTAATTGAAAATTATAATTTAGAATTGTATTATTTTTGATTTTCTACTTTAATTTCTGTTGTTTTTTTTTCTTTATTATAGATTCTACATAAAGGAACTCTGAAGCCAAAAAATTGTTTAAAGTAATTTTTTTTATTTATTTTTTTATTAATTAGAAACCATTCTTAAAACTCGTTTGTGGATTAAATAAAGGAAATGATGATCAACTCCAACTTAGGGAAAATATTGTCCAACAATATCACAGGAGTAATGAACTAAAAGGTAATAATTTTTTACAATTTATTAAAGATCGGGCATGTATGCCTCAGTGTATATGTTGTTCTTGTGAGGATCTATTTTTCAGTCACTCTGTTGTTAACTTTGATGTAGATAAAATTAAACAGAAATTCCAGAATAATTAAATAATTTAATCCACAAACGAGTTTTAAGAATGGTTTCTAATTAATAAAAAAATAAATAAAAAAAATTACTTTAAACAATTTTTTGGCTTCAGAGTTCCTTTATGTAGAATCTATAATAAAGAAAAAAAAACAATACAAATAAAGAATGTGTTATTATGGCAGTTTTAAATTGTTGTATCTCAAATTATGATTATAACTTTCTTTTTATAAATAAGTTTACAAATTTGTTTACTATGCATACATCCATAAGTTATATTTAAGGTATATAAACCACCACAGTTATATAGATATTTTGAATCATTAATTTTCTTTTTCAATTTCGTTGATTATGTACTACATTACAATTAATATAGTTTTCAATGACAATTTTACGTGAATGCAAATAGTTTAACAAAACGGGACTCTGTCCATGTCACACTCAGTAGTAACGGACCCCTTTTTAGAGCTCAGATACAGAATAACATTTGTAATTTATGTAACTACGGTATTTTCGCGTTAAGATTTACTGTTAGTCAATGTTATCCTAGCTCACTTGCTAACTCAGTTACTGCAAAGAAAGGAAGAGATAGAATGTGGCCGGTTGGTGGAAATTGTGACATGTTGATGGGGTAAGTTATGGTTTGTTCAGATTATTAAGTGGTGACAACTCTCTGTACAACTGTACTATAATCATCCCCCTACCGCGTACCTCTACTAGCTAGATACCAATACATTCAAAGACATCGTTAATTGTAGTTTGCACAGTTATTGTTTACAGTAAGATAATTTTGATAAACCGTTGATCGAGTTTCATTTATCTTTTTGGATAGTGGATTGAAACGTATAGCTCTTTTATCGTGTATTCCATCTTTGAAAATAATGTCTGTTGATTTCAAATTAGAAAAGTTAATGACTTCTTGTACCAGCTTCAACAGAAATATGATGCGATATGTATGTTCTTTTTGTGAAAGATGAATTCATTATTTTTCTGAAACGTTGCTTTTATTATACTTTCAATCAAAAATCAATTACACTTTCATACAGTGATTCAAAAAGGACTTCACAAATTTAAAAGCATATAAAAATCTATTTAGATAACTTACAGATTCGGTTGAGGTCTCATTTCATAGCAAAACACATTAACGACTCACTTAGTTCATTAGAACCAAATTCGGCCACCAGTGTTGTTAAAAATGGATACATTTACTGGTGCGGAACGTGTTTGCTTTGTATTTCGGTTTCACAATTTGCAACTGCAGTTCAACATAATTTTCGTTGAGAGAACGGCAGGGAGCCTCCTAATAGGCTCGATTGTATGAATGTATAAATGTGTGTGGTGGTACGTCTTAGTACCTGTTAGGTGTTCTATTTTTTCTGGATGTTTCCTCCTTTAGGTATTTGTGGTCTGCAGTGTGTGTGTGTGTGTGTGTGTGTGTGTGTGTGTGTGTGTGTGTGTGTGTGTGTGAGATATGAATGATGTTTGCTTGTGAATTCGAATGTGTGTGTGGGCACTTACCCCGTCCTCTCAATAACTCATTAGCTGTTTTTCAGGAGGTGGGGTCGCCAGGGGTGGAGGTTTAGTCGGTAGTGCGGAGGAATACATACACATTTTCTGTAACAGCTTGCGTAATCTCTTAGCGAGTCCGACACTGCTTCGTCGTCCGTAAATGGGGTACACAAAATCACCAGGACGCTCTGTCTTTTAGACAAAACGGCCCGGCCCGTTCAGGCAACCGTAAATGGTATCTTTTATCTTGACACGCTTCAAAATTTTCTTCCTCAGGTAGACGATGATGACCAAGATGGACGCTATAAAGAGCACCACCCTCTAGAAGTCCGATGTTTTCTTAATACTTGATCCCAGGTCGGGGGGTTGGTCGTGAAGATCCAATTGCACGGTCAAAATTTTTATATCGTCCAAGTTATTTATTCTAGATTATCCCGAATAAAAAAAATCACATATCCTCACGTATTCAAGATGCTCATTACTTTTCCCGATTCGCTCCCCAGATTTAACCCCGCTACATTTTTTCTTGTGGTGTTTCATTAAAAATCGGGTTTATGTACCAGGCAGGTACATAAACCCGATCAGCAGGGGTGATCTTGCCTGCTGATCTTGTTGAATTAAGACTTTGAATTAACGCCGTAGCTGCAGAGGTAATGCCCGACTGCTGGCTACAGTCTGAAATGAAATCGTCTTCGGATAGGATGTATTTCGCATTACGGGAAGTATGTCGCATTACAAATAAGTATATGAAAGTATGTCGCATTGCCATTCAGACCAAAGTGAATGTTGGGTGACAAATCTGTGTTTTTCTATGAAATGAGACCTCAACCGAATGTGTAAGTTATCTCAATAAATTGTTATATGTTTTTAAAGTTGTGAAGACCTTTTGAATCACCCGTAATTTTCAAAAAATAATATTAGAAGGTAAAAGAAGAATGTTTATTTGTTTCAAAATGAGATGAAAACGAGAACACAAAGATATTTATTGGTTTTTTCGTTTTTTAAACATTTTTTTTTCGATATTTAAACATTTTTCGTTTGAAAATATGTTCTTTTATCAACCAATTTTTTATTATTAAATACGAAATTTTATTTGAAAATTAAACAAATTTATTTGGCTGTCACATATAATTTTGATTTAATATTCATATTTTATATTAATCTTGATTAGTCTAACTTATATTATTCACCGCTGGCTATAAATTAAAATATACATTTTGAAAATGTACAATTACATTTTCAAAATCTGTACTTTAATTATGGAACTTACGTAATTTCATGACATTTGTTTCTAAAATGAATGGTGAAATTAATACGCAAATTTATTTTTAAATTAATAATAAAAATATATCATTTGTTATTCTATGATGGTCTATTTATTAGCAATAATCATAATTAGTTTTACAGATATCTGTTTTTACAAAAATAAAATATATTTTTAACATATACACTTTTAATACTATCTTCAACAATGAGTTTTTTGATATTATACATTATATTATCGAAGAAAAGTTATATATTAATTTGCTTGAGGCAACAACTAAAAAATATAACTTTGGCAAAGTTTTAAAACGTAATTTATAGATGCATGGTAAACAAATTTATAAACTTATTTATAAAAAGAAAACTTTTCCGAGTTATTATCATAAATTAAGATATAACAATTTAAAACTGCAACAATAACTCATGCTTTATTCGTATTGTTTTATTTTATTATAGATAATAGATAAAGGAGCTTTAAAGCCAAAAAGTTTTTCAAAAGTAATTTTTTTTATTTATCTTTTTATCAATTAGAAACCATTCTTAAAACTCGTTTGTGGATTAAACTGTACTTTTTTAGAATAATATTAATTAACTATTCCATTTTCAAAAATCTTAAATACAATTTTTTCACCAAATTTTTGGTAGTTGCATTTTATAACAATTGACTCAAATAATTAAGTTCAGAATAATCCCCTATTCTTTTTTCAGTTCTCAATTAAAATAACATCAGGTGATTTAAATTTTGGTATTTTATTAGTTACATAAAAACAAAATTAAATCCTGCTGATACTTAGATTAATCTGATTCGGTTCTTCAGCTTTGCGGGTACAGTTAAGTTGTAAAATTGTTTAAAAAAAAAAATTAAAAATGGTTAATAATTTTATTAAATAAAGAGATGAATTTAAACAAACAATAATATTATGTGTTATACGACTATAAAGTTTTTCATTTTATCAAAGAATTCCAGCAGTTACATTGAAAACCTTTTAAACTTAATTTAATATAAAATTATTTAGAAACAATTTTCTAACCGTACGTTGAATGACGTATGGTTACGTCTGCGCTATGTTTACGATACACTTCCGTTATACTTAATGATGTGAAGAATCTAGTATAATTTTTTTATTTATTGGCATTTACTGAGCTAGTTTCATATTTTTCTTGTAAAAGATACATAAAATGTTGACATCATTTTGTTTAAATCTTAGAAATGGTTGACTGAGACTGCACAAGATTACACTTCACTTACACCGATAGATATCATCCTCATTCATCCTGTGAAGTAATACCTGACGGTGTTGCCCGAAGGCTAAATAGAAAAAAAGGAAAGGTTTAAATTTCTAAGAAAATTAATAAAATAAAAAACTTTTAAAATTTAATAACATAAAGATTGAATCATGGAAATTTAAGAAATCTGATGCGGGCACCATATGCCTTCGTTTTACGCCTATAAAATTACATATACACATTTTTAAAAAAAAATGAAAAGTGCATAAAATTTTATTTCATTAATAACTTCTGATATTTTTTCATGTTTATATTATTATTGAATTATTATTTATCGTAATTTTTTTTTACAATCAGAGGTTAATAATTATTACGAAGTCAATATATTTAAATTTTGAAAAAAGTTAAAAAAAAAAGGAAATGAAGTCTGACTGGAACCGATGTGCCTTCCCCTTGTAAGATCCGAATATTTCATTAATTAAAATTTTATTTGACTATAATTCTGGAACCAATGAAAATAAGTACCACGTATGATATATCGTTAAAAACTTCTCAATGAGAGCTTATTACTGCAGTTAAGAAAAAGTACAAAATTTAATTTTTTTTTTTAATTTTGGGCTTTTTTGGAACTTTTGATTTGGTCCATTGCAGTTCAACATCCTAGCCGTAGGATGTTGAAATCCAAAATTTCAACATCCTACGGCTAATCGTTTTTGAGTTATGCGAGATACATACGTACGTAGAGACATCACGCTGAAACTAGTCAAAATGGATTCAGAGATAATCAAAATGGATATTTCCGTTGAAATCTAAATACCGAAATTTTTCGATATCACAGTCCAAAGAAGTAAAAATGAAAAAAAATCTATAATCTATTTGAAGTATGAAAAAAATAGTATTACGAACTTTTAAGAGAATTAAAGGCAAAAAAAGATAATTTTTCATTTATTTATATATATTAAAAATATACCAATAATGTAATTTTTTAAAAATTAATTTGAAACTACAAATTACATACCCTTACATACCCTTACACACCAATACAGTTTTGATAATAATTGCATGCTTATTAATTTTGCAAAATTTATCAAAAAAAACAATAATATATCTTATTTTAATCAAATTTCTAACTCAGGATTAAGGTAATACCGTTAATTGAACTCCAACCATAAAATTTAAAATCATATAAGTAATGAGTATATTAAAATACGATTAAAATAAATATTATATAACTTTTAAGTAAATCAGCTATTCCGTATCAGTTTTAAGGTAGTGCCGTTAATTGAACCCTAGACATAAATAAAAAAATTTAATTATTTTTAATCTTCTTTAATTTAGTAGCTAGTGTTAGAATAAAAATATCATCTTTTTTTATTAAAAAATTACATTTTTAAAAACCTAATTTCCTTATGTAAGTGTTCACATTTGTTCGTTAAATTAATATTATTTTATTACTTTGATATTTATTGTTGAATTAAAAAGTTATTGCTTAATTTATATCCATAATAATATTAAAAAACACTATCTATTAAAATTCATAGTATTTAGATGTGGTTAAATCAGATAAATGCAGGCAATGAGGCTGACAGTTTGGAGTAAATCTATTATGTGTATGAGAAAGACAGAGAATAATTCGAGAGAAGTGTTATGGTTAGCCGTTATTGGAAGGATTGTTGTGCGTTCCCTGAAATATGTCGTAGGTGTCAGCTCAAAATAGAACGGACTGAAATTTCAACCAGTGCATTGTGCAACCGACGTATTAAATACAAATAAATGGACGAGCATTTTATATTAAAACTCTACGATTGCTCAATATCGGAATGGAATATAATTCCGATATTGACTAATAGTTCAACGTAGTGCGATGTATGATTTAATTAAAGTATTAAGTAATTAAAACATCGTAAAAAAGGATCAATTTATTTATAACAACTCTTTTTATTTAACTGAAAAACAAGAATGAAATAAATGACGACGAATGTAAAACATCAACCATATATTTGTCTCAGTAAAGAGGTAACTTTATAACTTTACGGAGCGAATCAAAATCAGGCCTGTTCATTTTTTAAATTATACTAAAATCTCTAAAGTAGACTAATACGGTAAATCATATTAGTTTGCCATCTTATATTTTTTACAGTAAGTTTAAAATTACATTTGAATTGCATCAAAATCGGATATTTTGTTTAAATTCGATGTGTATTATTTTAACCGTGTGTACTGATGAATGAGACTTCAAAAAAGAATCAGTAAGTATTATTAATTTTTTATTTTCCAATATTTGATTAATATTTAGGCTTAACAAAAATTCATGTCTGTTTACAAAAAATATTACGATTAAAAGTATTTTTTTTTATATACAAAGTGTGTGAGAAAAGTAATGAGATTGGTAACACTGCGAGCGAACTAGCAACGCTATGTCTACCGGTCTGTGCTAGACCGGTTTGTTCATCCCTTCCACATGCTCAGTACGAGTTTCAACTCCGTTCAGCCAACACATTATTTTTGACAGCGCCATCAGTGAAGTGGTGTTTTTGTTATGTGTTACGAAATTGGAGCGTCAGAATTTAGAGCGACGTTGTGCGATCAAGTTTTGTGTTAAACTTGGGGAATCCGCGAGTGTGACCTTTGAAAAGTTGAAGTTTTCCGCTGGCACAAGTCATTTTTGGAAGGCCTCAACCTCGCTCAGGGAGACCATCAATTTCAAAATCTGACGAAAACGTTGAGTGTGTGAGGGTTCCTGTGAGATCAGACCGTCGTTTAACAATAAGGATGATGGATGAACAGTTAAATTTAAATGCTTTCACTGCACATAAAAATTTGTGCGAAATTGGTGCTGAAAACCTCACAACGGAACAGAAGGACAATCGAAGAAACGTGTGCGTTCATCTTCTTGAGAGGATTGACAACGACCATGAATTCTTAAATCGTGTGATCACAAGTGATGAATCCTGGATATTTGAGTACGATCTCCTCGACCGAATGAGCAAATCAAAGATCAAAACCGTGCTGATTTGGTGTTTTGACAGTTGGGGTATCGTGTATAAAGAATTTGACAGTTGGGGTATCGTGTATAAAGAATTTGTTCCTCCAGGAGAAACTGTCAACCAAGTGTTTTACAAAGGTGTCCTTGAAAGGCGCAGGAAAAGAGTGATTCGCGTGAGACCAGACATTGCAGACGAGTGGATGCTTCATAACAATGCCCCGTGTCACACGGCCGTTTCCATCAGGGAATTTTTGACCTCAAAACGCATTCCTACGGTTTCTCAACCCCCATATTCACCTGATTCACCTGAGTCCTTTTGACTTTTTCCTTTTCCCGAAATTGAAACTTCTTTTAAAAGGACGTAATTTTGGAACTCTGAAGAACATTCAAAAGACTGTGACCGACCAGTTAAAAGCCCTACCAATTGAAGCCTTCCAGCGCTGCTACCAGGTGTGGGAACAACTGTATTTTTGAAAATACTTCAAACTATTGTTGTTTGAAAAAAATAAAAACCTTGGTAAAAAGTCAGTCTCATTTCTTTTCTCACACACCTCGTACATGTTGTGAATAAAATATTTTTTAAAAAATTGACTTACTGTGTGGAAAAAATCAGGTCGTAGATAGTGAGATTACAAGGGTCATCGGTGGAAATTTGAGTAAGATACTACAAAACGAAACGTTTATCTTCACCATGAACTTGATGTCCAAAAACTGTTTTTCTCCAAGTTTGCTTAGGTATTTCTATATATGGGATATAGTTCATATTAATGCCTTTTTTCAAAATTCATTTGTGCGGTGAGGGGCTATCGCAAAAAAAACAATTTCGATTTTCTTCAAAGGCATTTTAGACGTAACTTATTATGAATCAGATTTTTTACCTAATCCTCCCCTAACTTGAAATTATGTTTGTTTTTTGCTCTATCATTCTTCGGTTTAAATATTTTTCAATTTTTTTTCTTTTTTAATTTATACATTTATATAGAAATGTGTAACAATTTTTTGTTACATTGTAGACCCCGAAGACCCCGAACCAAAAATTGAAAAACTTTTTTTTTTAAGTTTTCTTTCTTTAATTTAATGTTTACTAAAGGCTAAATTTTAGAAAGATTTTTTCTTAGAATTTATTCTCCACATCTAAAAAATACACATTATGCTTTTTTCTTTTTTCGCTTTAAATGTTAATTACTATTGTTATTTAAAAAAAATAAATAACCTGGAAAATCATACAATACTGTTTCAGCTTTTTTATATGTATATACTTAATCAAATATGTATCTTTAATTTCGTTTCAATGGAGAATGAGATAAATATTGTTTGACTGCAAAAATATTATTTCTGATTCAAACCGTGAAAGATATAGATTACAATTTTTAACAGACAGACGTTCGTAAATTTTTTACTACAGAAAAATAAACCCAGTTTTTGTATTATTATTTCATTAAAACTGTTGAGATAGCTATAAAAAATTGAATATTTTAGTTAAATAGTTCTATTAGACTGATTACAATCCCTTTATGATATCGTTACATAAGCTTGAAGTTTGTGCGTGGAATGTGGAAGTAAAATTTAATAGCGTTTTATAGTGATTCGAACCCGGGACCTACGAATTAATGACCACTATGCCATATAGATCGGCGGATTAATTTAAAATACTCGTGTATACATTTGTAACGATAATCGGAACTAAATTTTATACTCATTTCGTTACATAACAATATAAAGAAATCAAGAATCAATTCACAAAATTGATAAGTTACTCGTAATTATTCTAATTTAATTACTGAAGAAATTGTTAAAAGATATTACTATTTTAGCATTGCAATTATTGATACATTAATTTTCTGGCTTATCTCAGAATTATGTTTCACTTTATAAAATTTTATTGTAACTTATATTATTTTTAATAATAGTAATAATAAAAAGAAAATTCCATATAAGTATTTATATTATTGTTTGTAATTGTGAGTGAAAATAATAAATAAAAAAAATAAAAATTACATTACTAAATAAACTAAGTTCAGGAGTAGAAATACAAAGCTGCACAAAAGTTCTAAAATTCACTAAAGTTCTAAGTTCTAAGTTCTAAAGGTCTGTAGTTGTTTTGGACTACTAAATTACAGCGGAGGGGAGACAGTACCATAAGAGGTCATTGTAAATAGCTCTATTCCAGACGCTTTGGCAATCGTTTTGTTAATTTTGCGTTATTTTTTTCCCCATTTTATAAACAATATTTTTCAGTATTCATCGCAATTTTTTTTTATATTACCTTCTCATTCACACATACCTTTGCAATGCCTCAATCAAAATCTAACCGTAGATTAAAACAGGGGTCGGCTGTCAAAATATATGTATAATAATGAAAAGTTACATTTTAAATGAAAAAATTAAGGAATGTTGTTCAGAAATTCAAACTCGCGTAGATAAACTTTCTGGGATGTTTTAATTTTTCGTCAGAGAAGGGAAATTACAGGCACTAAATGGTCATGAATTGTAGGTATTGTAGGGCTCTCCCTTTCGGATTTCTCCACTAAAATCCCTCTTTTTAGTGGCCCATCTTACGGTATTATCACAGCATCCCTTGTTTCTTTTATGTCCATCCATACTCCCATTGCTCAAACTCATCGGGGTCTTTTTCCCTCAACCTTGAAGTCAGATCTGCTTAATATCAATATAGCAGAAAGGGTAACTTAGTAAGCAGTTAAAAAAATACACTCCAATAATATTTTACGGAAAATCCGTAACGGGAGTAGGGACTTTGGATGGAAGAAGGCTGGAAAAAATAGAAAAGTTCTACTAGAAAATCACGATATACGTTTCAAATATTCTAAATTAATTTTAAGAATGAAAATAAGACCGATTATTTTTTTTCAGACAAGTAGTACGTTCACTCATCATATGTAAAATGTTCTGGTTGAACAGATGATTCTATTAACGGCTACCAAAAAATCCCATATCCAAAGGACCTAATCTGATATTGGTCTACCAACAGTAAAATCGGTACTTTGCCAGTACCACCAGCAGTAAAATTGGTACTGAGAAAATCGTTTCTGAATCTCCTGAATATGAGAAGCAGTGCTGCAAACTTGTCTTAAAAATAGAACAGAATTATTGTGAAACAGATAAAGCTGCCGACATGCAATTCGAAAGGTTTATAAAAGCGCTGTTGAATTTGTCATCAGAAGACAAATTTTAAAAAATTCTTCTCCTCCCTTCAAACTTTTTGTTAAAAAAATACAGTATTAAAACTTAAAATAAAAAATAAAATTTTGCAAATGAGAGTTTAAAAAAAGTTGGGTGTAAAACAAAAATATAAAAATAAAAATTTCATAATGGAAGAAACATGTTCATTATTCACGCACTCACACATGTGCGTGCGGTAGCGTATGTTTGTGATATATTTCTGTGTGCTTCCCCACGACTAGCAATACATCCCCACCCTGCGCGTCAAAGTTTATAAATTTTGATGAATAATAATTTACGTTTTATTTTATTTTTTTATCTATTGATTTATTAAAAATGAAAAATATCGTCTGATGAATAGTGTAATTCAAATTCAACGTTCTACTGTCGGTAAAATATTTGATATCGGCAAAGACAAGCCAACATCTTTTGTGTTACTAATAAGTTAATTGTATATTCTGTTTGGAGAATAGAGGCCGGTAACAGTAGATAAGATAACATAATTCCCCAATTCTAAACAGTAATTTCGTTTTAATAAAAGTAATTTTAATTCGTAAATTAATTTAGTAGTAAGTTTTTAACTTCTACAAAATCTGATAACTATAAGGCTGAAACCTTTCAGCTTTTAAAATGATCTTTTAAAATTCTCACGAACTTATTTATTATTATTTTCCTAAAAGTAATGAAAAATAAAAGCTGACAACACAGTTGTAGGACTTTCCCGGAACTCGGCTTTAGCTGTTTGACGGGAAAGTCCTACACGGGTTGTTTCTGAGCACAGCTTACACACGTATACACACACAAATTAATTAAAAATATTTATAATTTTATTTAAATATAATATTTTTTCGTTTATTTAATTTAATGATTGTAACTAAAGCGTGCGCGCATATCGTATTTAACTTGCGCTTATGTGACGCTACTAGCGGCAACGGTCGGCTCATAACTAAATTAATGTAATTTCGCAACTTACATAGAACATTTCGCTTGTATGGTCGGCAGAATGGTGTAGTGGCGAAGCTTAACGCACCAGTACCGAATCAACTGAGGGAACGAGTTAGAGACCCAGCCAGACCGAGTTACTTTTTCAATATTATTCATTTATTTAATTCTACCGCTCATTTATGACGTCAAAACGTAGCAGATAATTAAAACAGCATTTTTTAGGATGGGGATGCGATTTTGCAAAAAAATTTTTTTTGTTGCAAGTATTGTTATTTTTTAATCGTTAACAAATGTACCTAAGAAAAATATTACCTTAATTAGGTAAAATCTCGAGATACTGATGGTTAACTTGTTCTACAGTTTCACCCCTTTGACCTTTTAAGTTGAAAATTACATAGAAGTAATCTGACCAACTTTGTTCAATAGGTTTTTGCTATTTGTCAAGTGCATCGGTTGCAGGTAACTATATATATATACATAAAAGAAAATGTTAAACCATTATTATGAATAAAAATACTAAGCGAGGAGTTTAGTAATTTCCCATACCTTTTTCACTTAATATAGTGTAACTCCTCAACATTCCAAGTCCAATGAAATGTAACCACCCACAAGTAATACCTTCCCTGCAGGGATATACTGAACATCATTAGTTTCAAGGAAAGCTTCTCTGATTGATATTATTTGTTTTATAAGTATTTTTTATGCGATACAGCCAAAATAAAAATTTGGAAGGTATCCCTATTGGGATAGGTAATCAGTTTTAATTAATGAATAATTTTTTTAAAAACCCTACTTTGTAATAAAATAATCTAAAATTTTCAGTGTTGTGTTTCCTCAAAAACTACTGGGCCGATTTCGATGCGGTTTGTTGCATTAGGTAGGTATCGCTTCAGAGCGGTTCTTAGACATGTTTTACGGTTATAGGCCACCACGGGGTGCTGCAGTAGATGTGTTTCTTTAAAATGGCTGGGCCGATTTTGATGCGGATTTTTGCTTAGATTTTTGCATAGATATGCTCAGAGTAGGTTCTTAGATTAGTTTTACGGTTATATGCCGCCAGAGGGTGCTGCAGTAGATATGTTTCTTCAAAACGCCTTTTGAATTTTTCTACTCCAGAACACTACATTATTGAATGGATTATTAAATAATTTGCGCTGGCCAAGTAACTTTCATCATTATCTACCTATAAACGTCCAACTGTTAGGCACAGGTCTACTAATCTTTAAAACGTAATAAATAAAAAAATAAAATTAAAAATGTTAAAACCCCTTAACAAACGTGAAATAATTAAATAACTTTTTTACCTTATAGTCCTCTGTAACATTTTGATTTTGTTTTTAAGACAATAAAATTTAAGATATTGATTGACCTTCGTGCCTGACCCGTAGACTGCATAGGTAAGCTTTAGTTAGTTACCAGCCTCTGTAGCGCGAATGGTAGCGTCCCAGTCTTTCTTCCGGAAGTTCCGGGTTCGAATCCCGGTCAGGCATGGCATTTCGCTCATCCTTCTGAAGATAGTCTTGCTTGAAACAAACGTGAAATAATTAAATAACTTTTTTACCTTATAGTCCTCTGTAACATTTTGATTTTGTTTTTAAGACAATAAAATTTAAGATATTGATTGACCTTCGTGCCTGACCCGTAGACTGCATAGGTAAGCTTTAGTTAGTTACCAGCCTCTGTAGCGCGAATGGTAGCGTCCCAGTCTTTCTTCCGGAAGTTCCGGGTTCGAATCCCGGTCAGGCATGGCATTTCGCTCATCCTTCTGAAGATAGTCTTGCTTGACGGTTAATCTAAATCTTACATTTTATTATCTAAAAACAATACCAACATGAAATAAAAAATAGAGGTACTTAATAATTTCACTTTTTTAAGGATATTACGTCGTGGGTCTTTAAAATTTTTATTTTTACTTTTTTCAATTTTAATATTTTTGTTTATACTTGTATCAACAATTAATTAATTATTAGCGACTTATCAATGTAATGTAAAACTCTACCGGTAAAGCTGTAGTCTTGTATAAACACACAGGTCGACCAATCCTGAGACGTGTGGTTAATTGAAACCCAACCACCAAAGAACACCGGTATTCACGATCTAGTATTCAAATCCGAATAAAAGTAACTTTATTAATATTTGAACCAGAGAAAATCCATTACACTGGTCCTGTTTTAATATTTTACAACATTAATATTGTTAGGAAATGTGTTCGCCCCCACGAACTGCATAGCGGTGATGATGGATATTCACGAATTATGGACGTAATGAATTTAAGCGGTTAAGAGAGAATGATACATCCTTACTGGATTTAAATTGCCCTTCCGTAAAATTATGTCATTTTTTATTGACGATAGAAAGGCCTTCTTAATGATAAATTTTCCAAAACCGAACTACAAATTAATTAAAATAACAAAAGTAGACCAGTCGAATTATATGTAAAAAGTGTATGACCTTCCGTGTTAAATAACAACGGGATCATGGTTGACCTCGGATAATTATTAAAAACGATGAAAGTGTCTTTTCAAGAAGGTAAAACAATGCCGGACAGAAATGCCTCAGTAGCGTGTATTTGAAGGTATTTTTAGAAAGTATCTTTTAGTGAGAAAACTAATGAGATTGGTAACACTGCGAGCGATCTGGCAACGCTGTGTCTACCGGTCTGTGCTAGACCGGTTTGTTCATCCCTTCCACATGTTCAGCACGACTTTCAACTCCGTTCAGCCAACACATTATTTTTGACAGCACTATCAGTGAAGTTGTGTTTTTGTTGTGTGTTACGAAATGTAGCATCGGAATTTAGAGCTGCGAGTGTGATTGATCTTCTTGAGAGGATTGACAACGACCAAGAATTCAGATCACAGATAATGAATCCTGGATATTTGAGTACGATCCTGAAACAAAGCGGCAAAGCGAAGAGTGGCACACTCCGTCATCTCCTCGACTGAAAAAATGTCGAATGAGCAAATCAAAGATCTAAACCATTCTTTTTTGCTTTTTGACAGTAGGGGTTTCCTTGAAAGTCTCAGGTGATTCGCGTGAGACCAGACATTGCAGACAAGTGGATGCTTCATCGTGACAATACCCCGTGTTAAACGGCCATTTCCATCAGGGAATTTTTTACCTCAAAACGCATTTCTACGGTTCCTCAACCCCCTTATTTGCCTGGTTTGAATCCTTGTGACTTTTTCCTTTTTACCGAAATTTAAAGGTGTCTTAAAAGGACGTTATTTTGGAAGTCTGAAGATCATTCAAAAGACTTTGACCGACCAATTAAAACCCCTACCAGTTGAAGCCTTCCAGCGCTGCTACCAGGAGTGGGAACAACAACTCGACCGGTGTGTAGCTGCCCAAGGGAACTGCTTTGAAGGGGATAATTGAAAAAAATAAAAACTTTGGTAAGTAAAACGTGTCTCACTACTTTTCTCACACACCTCGTATCTAACCAGGGATTTTTATTTTTTTATTTGGGAAAACGAAAAACGCTTTTGGGTTATCATTGTTCGGAACAAACATAAATACAATATTACAAAAGAAAATATATTTAAATTATTAAATAATCGAATACAAAGACAATGCCTTAAGAAATAACCAGATAGTCGATAGCATCATCATATTGTTTCCTAGAATACCTTGGATGTTAGCTCATAATTTAAACGGAATGCCACATAACACACAGTCCACAGTCCACAAATATGTGTTGTATCGTTAGTCGGCAGCTGCAGCGAACACAAGTGAAAGTGAGTGCGTCGATCTGATTCATTAGATGTCCAAGTGTAAGATTAGTATGCCCTAATCAAGAATAGCTACAAATAAGGATGTGAAGGTATTTTGGGTTAATGATATTCAAAGCCTTATTGATGGCATACAGTTCAGCGTTGCACACTTATAATACCAGGTAGGCCGAACATATACTTCTGCCATTTACAACAAAAGTGCATCCTACAGTATCATTGTGTTTCGATCCCTGTGTATACTACTGCGTCTTTTTTGTCTTCGATTGAAATTGATAAAACATTTGCTGAAAGACAAAAAGGATTTGTTGAATTTTTATTATATTTTGCGAGGTCATAATTAAAATTGAACGGGATGAGCCTCCACGGTGGATATGGACACGGATAGGTTGGGAAAATAGAAGGTTTTTCGAAATTAAAATTTAAAATTACAGTAAACGCAGGGTAAGAACACCCATTGGTGGTGTACAACATGGATGGTTTTCTTATCGTTGTAAATGAGAATTTTCGAGGACTGTTTTAAAAACCGTATGATTTGATTATCCTTTAAAACGGGCAGAGTAAGATGCTAGCAGTTAGTCTGTCTATTCCAAAGTGATGGTTCACCGCAACCAAAAAGTAACGTTGCAACAGGGTTTGATCTAAAGGCACGTGTAACAAGACGAAGGAAAGTGTGATGTACAGCATTGAGCATCTTAAGCACGGTATGACGCGCTGAAAAGAAGTGGACGAAACTATAACCCAAACGGGACCGAACTAAATAATAATTAAAACGCAACATACATGATCGGTCCGCTAACTACTTGGTGTTGCTATGGACTTGTAGCATATTAACATTTTTAAACACATCGCGTTTAATTTTTTTTATAGGTTTGACCCACGTAAGACAATTATCAAATGGCAAACCTAAAAGTTAACGTCAGGAGAGATAGTAATTTATTTCCACAAGGATCTCGAAGGCAATAAAATTTTATTACCTTAATTTAAACAGAAAGTGTGATATTTATTTGTTTTTTAAATACATATAAAAAAATATATTTTTGCTTAGAATGTTACTTTATAACAGAAAAAAAAATAAAAGGCTCACCTTATTTTATTTTCTTATTCGCTAAACGTTATGAAAATCGTTTTTCAATTTTAATTACAATGATACACTTAGGTAAAGATATACTCGTATGTAAATAGATTAAACAAATTGTGTTGTGCGCGCGCTTGCGCACGCGATGCATACATATAGAATTTGAGTTGATGTGATTATACTATAAGCATGTTTACTTCCAACCCAGAATACCCCATTCCTTGCTATAAAACCAACGCTGTATCCATGGAAACATTCTTAAATATGGAAACATGGTATAAAGATTAACAGGCACGTCTTTCTACAAGCGGTAATTCTGTGTTATTATTATTATCCATGAAAATTAAAATCAAAACCATCTGTGTTTTTTTTTCAACTAAGAAATATTTGATTTTTTATTGAAGTTTACAATAAAATATTAACAAATTATTTTATTGATGTGATTTACCTTACCGTGCGAGGCTTGATAATTAGAGGCTTTGCCGAAGCAGTAATATTTCAACGCTAATGACTCCTTCACATCGTCATCCACCTGTTTAATTAAATTTTAACCTGGGTACTATCATTAAGTACATTCATTATTTTAACCAAAAAACAGCTACCTATGGAGTCCGAATCAAGAAAGCTGTACTAGTTAAATTTCTCCGAATTGCATGCGAATCAATCGGTCAATCAATTACTAAATTTTGAAGAAAAATATTTGTCGTATTTGACCATTTGATGTAAAATTGCTTTCTTGTAAATGTTTTCTTATGACGTGGGATGTTTTAAACTCTTTCCTATCAGATTCCTTATTAGGATATTTATTCACAATTAACTTTTTTAAGTATACTTAAGTTCGACTTTGTCCAAGTAAGATCAAAAATTTTATAATTGCATTTTATATTTAAAAAATCTGTTGAAAAACTTTAGATAAAATAAAAAAAATATTAATAATAGTTCATTTATTCCCGTTTATATATATATATATATATATATATAAACTAACATTTTTATTTTCGAAGAGCCGTTCAATACTTCATAAGTTGCATAGAATCAAATGAGAACTGACAATTTAAATTTGTAGGTTAAGTTAATTGTTATTGAATGCACGTGTATACATCATTAAAAACTAATGAAATACTTAATTCAATACTGCACCTTACAAATTTGCACAATGTATATTTTTTGATTTCACTTTATAACATTTCAATAAATAATAATATAATATAATACAATATTCTCAATAAGCGCGCAATTCTAACAGACTCGGCAATGCTTCGCTCTTGCTATATTTGAGTATGCATACAGATTAAATGAACACAATTGAAAGTTTCATAAAACCTTAAAAAACTGAACATTAGGAACTTCACAAATTTTAACCTTTCACTTTATAAAAGTCAGAATGTAAATAAATCCAAATGGCAAAACAACAGCACTACCTATCGGATTTAATTCACACCACTCTCTAATCACAGTATTCGGTGGAAAATAATTTTTTAACGAAAAGTGTTGTGGCTGCAAATCATTACAATTAATACTGAACATTAAGAAACTTACAAAACATTACAGAACCTTATAAAATTTCACCTTTAACTTTGTAAAATTCAGAATGTAAATAAATTCAATTGTCAGAACATTTGTCAGAAGATTTAATTCAAACTATTCTCTAAATACGAATTTTAATGTAAGAACAACACTAAGCTACGAAGCAAGTAATTGATATGCAAAAAAGCAGCAAAATAAAAAAAATTCCTAGAATCCGATTGCAGCACCAACAACCGGGTCTGACTGATATGCCAAATTTTTAAAAAAATCTAAAAGCCGATCGCAGCGCTGCCTACCGGATCCAATTGTGAACCTTAACCATCCCAAGATCAACAACACAAAAATAAATAAATTAATTAAAATAAACCTTTTCTATCGGATCAAATTGTGAATCTAAACCATTTTCGAATCCCCTTGAACACACACAAAAAATTTCATCAAAATCGGTCCAGCCGTTTAGGAGGAGTTCAGTGACATACACACGCACACAAGAAATATATATATATAAAGATAGATATAAATGATCACGATTGAAAATTTGATAAAACATTAACAAAATGAACATTACGGAACTTCACAAAATTTAACTTTTCCATTTTACCCTTTCTCCTTTTACTTTCCCCCTTTTCCTCCATTTTCCGTTTTCCAATTTTTATTTTTACCATATTCCTTTTCCCATTCCCCTTTCCCTTTTTCTTTTTTCTCCCGTTTCTTTTTCCTGTTTTCCCTTTCCCCGTTTTCGGTTTTTTCTTTTTTTCATTTTCCTGTTCTTTCCGTTTTACCTTTTTTGATTTTCCTTTTCCCTGAAATTTTTCTTTCTCCCTTTTCTCCCGCGCGTAAATCGGTCCAGTAGTTTTTTAGTCTACAGCGGACACACATATCAGAAACATTGAAATGGAATCGTAAAATATTTAGTATAGCGTGTCTTGTGTTTACGTCCAACAGATAGCGCTGTTTTTCAAAAAAATCATGTTTTTACCTGTCACAGGGATGATATCTTAGGTATATAAATAGTAGGTAAATAAAAAGACGCGCGTATTCGAATGCAACGTTGTATCAAAATTTCAAAGCAATCGGTGAAGAAATTTTGGAGATTTAAGATTTTGAACAAACCAACATTTACATTTTTATTTATATACGTACATACTAGAAAAAAGGCGGGCTGTACCGCGAAAATGTTATATGGTTTATGGTTCATTACCCATGAAATGGTTTTGCCAACTGTAACTAAATAATAACGTAACAACAATAAAAACTTTTACAAAAAGCTTCAAATTCAGCTGTTTCCTGAATTTTGATTTTTTAACACAGCTCTAATCCAGTTGTTTTCCCTTTTTATTTCCATAATAGATATATAATTTTAGATAAATACTTATAAACAAAAATTCCAATACATTACAATCAAAAAGAAAATCAAATTAATTAAAATAATGAGTGCTTTAATTGTTGATGCGAAAAATATAAGAAGCGCTTTTCAAAATAAAAATTCGAGCACATACAGGAAACAAACCGACGCACCATGCTTCTGGATCATGAGATAAATGCGAAACTTTGTCTGTTTCTTTGTTTGTATTAGCATTACGCGAGAGCCAACCGACCGATCCTTTTCGAATTTGTAGAATGCATTTTTGAGCGGCCCTGAGTTCGTTCCCGTGAACCCAGGTGGCCCCAGAGATTCCCAGGTTCAGCCCCGGGACTCGCCTTGATCTACCTGGGTCCCGGCGGTGCACATCAACTGGCTAGACAGTTGAGGCTCGCTTCGCTCTCCCGACCTGCTAGTTTAATGTTAAATATTTAAATTTTATAATAAAACTGAAATGTGTTAAATCTTCATTCGTTAAAATATTTAAATTCAAAATATATTCAGTTTGCCGCAGGTCAATATATATTTGATACTTTATTTTTGGTTAACATCGATTGTTTTGGACAATCCCTGTAAAAATCTGAAACAAAACAACCCTTTTTTATTCTCGCATTCATCGCTTTATATGTTTAAATAATTAAATTTTGAATACTCAAGTAGAATTGGAAATGTTATTGTTCTACAGTTCTAACATTACAAATATCGGTTTAATGAAATTGTAAATGTAATATCATCTGACCGTAATTATGTCACAAAAGATAATTGCATTTTATCGTATTATGTTTGAATACGAAATACATTTTATCGAAAATTTGTTTTACTCATATACGTAAAATTTATTATGAATGTGCAACCGACAATATTTATGATGGCGTCTGTTTTTCATAATAATCTTTATTTAAATATTCTATTTAAAAGTTAAGTTATTTATTCATCTATTTTTTTTTTTTTACTTTCACGTTTAGATAGCGCTATAGCAAAGCTGTAGCTCTATAAGGAAGAATATTGTAATTGGTCCAATTTGGGAATATGCGGTTTTCACTGCATCATGACGTTTTGACACCTAACGAACCCAAAAAACTGGATGGAAATTTTCCGGATGTTAATGTTCGTGTTTACGTGTGTTCAGTGTTGGCCTCTAAATCACTTTTTATCTCCAGAACTACTGGACCGATTTTTATCAAACTTCCTCAGATTACTTCTATATAGCAAGCATTGATGCCATTAAAATTTGGACTTAAGAGGTCAAGGCTGTAGAGCAATATCACCCTCAGTATCACGAGATTTCACCTAATTAAGGTCATATTTTAGTTAGGCACATTTGTTAATTAAAAAGTAATATTTCCAAAAACGTAATATTTAAAAACGTAAAAAAAGTAATATTTCCCCCCAACCTCGAAAAATTCTGTTGTAGTCTCTGTTGTGTGGTGACGTCACAGGTGAGCGGTAGAATTAAATAAATTAATAATATTTAAAGCATAAAAAAGTAAGTTGTTCTGGCTGGGTTTCAAACTGGATCGCTCTGTCTCCTCGGTACTTGATAAGTTAAGACCCGCGGCTACACCAGTCTACCGACCGTACAAGCGAAATTTGTTCTATGTACTGGTAAGTTGTGAAATTACATTAGTTTAGTTAGTGCCGGCTGTCGTCGCTAGTACCGTCTCATCCGCGCGAATTAAACACGGTATGCGTGCGCGCTTTAAATTAAGTCGTATGTGTAAGCCGTGCACCAGAAACAACAGTGTTGTCAGCTTTTTTTTTAAATCATCGGTCGATTAATTGATTTTTGGTTCTATTCTCCATCACTTCCTGTTAAACTTTTAGCCTCAAAGAATTTGCTACAGACTACACGCTAAATTATTGTTTTTATATACTCCAAACTTTGTCTTTCTCTACAGATTTTACCTACTACTTATCCCTCCACCGTCTACACGCTAAATTATTGTTTTATATACTCCAAACTTTGTCTTTCTCTACAGATTTTACCTACTACTTATCCCTCCACCGTCAAATTAATTAAACATTGACATCTTAATACTTGGCCCACTAACCTCCTTTGTTTCTTTTTGCAAACTTCTGCCACAAATTTCTCTGCTCTCCTGTTCAAAATAGATCTCTTCTCATTTTGAATTTATCAATCCACCTAATTATTAAACCACTCTTTTTAACAAAACACACAGGCCTCAAGTCTTTTCCTTTTTCATGTTTCATTAACATAAAGCGATATATTTCAGGAAAATATTTTCAAAAATTTCTTTCCAATTATTTGGTTTATATTTATATTACTATACATATATTTTCAGTAGGAAAACTTTCTACTTTTTTGTACTGATCTGAATTTTTTATCTGCTGTAACTTTCCCTTATCCTTAATATTTAATTTTACTTCTTATAATAATCATTGTTTTATTCTTTACTGAAGTTATTTATAGTAGTATTCGTTATTGAAGTTCTTTATTGAAACATGTCATTAAATCTGATAGGCCTATTTTCTTCTAAAAAAATAAAAATACTTTTAAATTTCCAAAAATTAAAAAAAAGAAATTACAATTCTGGCGAAAAAATGTTGCGACATGATCTAAGTTTGTGGATAATTCCGTTCAAAATTTTACAGTATGAAAGTAATATGAATAATTTCAATATAAAATTATTATGAATAATAATACAGCCTACGTTTTTTTTAAAATAATTTTTATTTATACTCTATATTAAACTATTTATTTATTCGTCTGTTTTGTTTTTATTTTATTTTTAAATAATCAATCGGTTGATTGATTTTGGATTCTACTGTCTATCTGTTGCTTTCCCGGATTCGCAGTCGTAAAATAACTTGTACAAATTTTTCATTGCAAAACATGTCTTTGCAATTGTAAAAAAACGTCCGAATTTTTTTAAAATTTGGGATGGGGTTTCGTATAAATGGCGTTTTTATTATTGGTTATCAAAATAAGATTTAAACCTCAAGATTTCCAAATTTCAAATATTATTTTTTTTTGTTTTGGGGACTCTCTTACTCTGTGGGGACGACAGTTTAGTAGTTTTTTTTTTTTTTTTTATAAACAAATGATGCTTGAAAAACAGAGATATTTAAAAAAGTAATTATTTAAAAATATAAAAAGCCAATATAAATAAACTCAAATAAACTTTTATCATAGTAATGAAAAAAATGCTTCTTATTGAAGGTCGGAGGTATATAATAGGGACCAAAACTATTCCAATTTTCGTGTGGTCTATTAAGCATATTCTTTTTATTAATAGACTAGCAGACGTGGCAATGCTTCGCTATATATATATATATATATATATATATATATATATATATATGTAGATTAAATGAACATAATTGAAAGTTTGATAAAATATTAACAAAATGAAAATAACGGAACTTCACAAAATTTAATCTTTCCCTTTTACCCTTTCTTCCTTTTCCCTTCCATTTTCCCCTTTTCCTTTTCCCCTTCTCCTATCCCCTTTTACCAATTTTCCTTTTCCCATTTACACTTTTAAAATTTTCAATTTTTCCTAGAATTTTCCTACCCTTTTCCCTTTCGTTCCCGTTTATGCTACCCCTTGTTTCTCATTCCCTTTCCTCTTTCCCCCATTCCCCCTTTCCTTTTTCTTCTTTCTCCTTTTCCCGTTTTTCCTTAACCCCTTATTTATTTTCTCCATTTTCCCTAGAATTTTCCTACTCTTTTCCCTTTCCTTCCCGTTTATGCAACCCCTTTTTCCCCATTCCCTTTCCTCTTTCCCCCATCCCCCCTTTCCTTTTTTCTCCTTTTTCCTTTCCGCTTTCCATTTCCATTTCCCGTTTTTCCTTAACCCCTTATTTATTTTCTCCATTTTCCCTAGAATTTTCCTACCCTTTTCCCTTTCCTTCCCGTTTATTTTTCCCTTCTTTCCTTTTACCTTCTTCCCTGTTACCTTTTTCGATTTTTCCTTTTCCGATTTTTTCCTATTTCCCTTTTTCGATTTCTTCCTTTCTCCCATTTTCCCCGCGCGTAAATCTGTCCAGTAGTTTTTAGTCTAT
This sequence comes from Lycorma delicatula, assembly GCF_047948215.1. NCBI lineage: Eukaryota > Metazoa > Arthropoda > Insecta > Hemiptera > Fulgoridae > Lycorma > Lycorma delicatula. Next base: position 127,673,489 of record NC_134462.1, read on the forward strand.
ATTGGACACACATATCGGAAACATTGAAATGAATCGTAAAATATTTAATATAGCGCGTGTTGCGTTCACGTTTTCACGTTCATAGCGCTGTTTTTAAAAGAAAATGTTTTCACCTGTTACAGGTGTGACATCTTAGGTATAAAACAGTAGGTATATAAAAACACTTGCGTATTCGAATGCAACGTTGTGTCAAAATTTCAAAGCAATCGGTGAAGAACTTTCGGAAATTTAAGATTTTGAACAAACGGACATTTACATTTTTATTTATATAATTATTTAAATAAGCATACATAGTTTTCAAAATAAATATTAAAAACGCTATTATTTTAAAATTATAAATTTATATTATAACTTATCACATTATGTAAATAAATAAATAGAACTATGTGATTATTTTTATTGTAAAAAAAAAAAATAAGAATGTAACAAATTTTACTTAAATTATATAAAACTTCTCTGTTGTAGAGAGTTGAATTACAAAGCTGAATGAATAAAGATAACAATTTATTGAAAGGAAGGATGGAATCCTTACATAAAGGATGAATAATGAGTATTCCAAGGAATCAAATTACCTAGATTGTTTAAAATATTCCCAACATGACAAGGGAGACATGAAAGGAATTCTAAGAAGTTAACTTATCATTTTCTCCTATTTCCACATAATTCAGTAAACATCTAACGCAAAGGTAATATTAAATTTTGTATCAAATGAAGTATAACATTATGTTGTTTTTTTTAACAGTATTTCACGGTTTTTGCTATAAATTTTAATTGATTTTATTTTTAAAATATACTCGTATAGCTACGAGTTTAAAAAATATTTGTAATTAAAATATTTGAGATAAAATTAAATGGTATTTTTTATACCTTACTGGTAATCTTTTATTACAAGTAAATATATCTTCAATCATCTTTAAGGATAAATATTTACCAATTATAAAATTGGTTGCTCGTTAACAAGATGCCACCGCACAAATTAAGGAAAGTCGTGCATAATTCTGGATAAAAACGGGTGCAGCCAAATGTACCGTTTCCAGACCAATGTCTATAAGACTTTTTTCATTATTTTTGCAAGTAGAATGAGCTCAGAAACCGTCGGTAACACTACGTGAATCACTCTGTATAATATTACTGTTAATGATTACGTAAATGATTAGTCGAATAATTTATTTTGTCCATTGAATGAATGGGTAACATTAAAAGTCTAATTCTTTAGTTTTGAAAGACTTAATTTTCAGTCAATCGTCTAATGTCGCCGAATATCTCCGACGGTACGTGGCACTTGAGAACCTTACGGTGGCTCTGAAAGGACTTTTTGAAGTTTTTGAGTGATCCCCTTAAAAAGAACATTTTGTGTGTTTTGTAAGGAAGCCCTAACAAGAATTGGTGGGTCCGGAAGATGGTCTCCGGTGATGTCGGCTCGGCTGTAGTCAGGGAAATGCGGCTTGTGGGTTGTAATCTGCACTTGAGCGTGGCAGTGGTGGCCCGCAGAGCCCCACAGTGTCGGGTTGGCGTCCGTCGTCTTCCGCCGGCGCGAGCGAGGCGGTTCTCTCTGAGCGATTCCATGCTGGGCCAGTTGCTGTTGATGATCCTGCCGGTCAGGGTGCTCCAGCCCGGAGACCTGGGGCGAGAAGGTAGCGTCCGCCCCCAGCAGATCCCTTGCCAGACCTGCTGCTCCGGCGGGGATGATGGCATCCGCCGGGAGTTCCCACGTTGGCTATGACAGGGAATTTTTTCTTTTCCTTCTTTTTCTTCATCTTCTTCTTTCTTATTTTTTCTTTTTCTTTTTATAGTTGAAAAAAAAAAGCGCCACTACGGTGGGAGAGTTGTGCGGTCAGCTGACTTGGTGAGAAGGAACGCTTGGGTAGGCGCGAAGGTTAACTGCAAGTTCCCCCGACATCTACCAGCTAGCGTCGGTCTCGCCGAGAAAAAGCACAGCATATGCCAAAACGAAAAACATCAGATATCTTGTGGTATTTTAAATAATATAAATTAAATATGGGTGAGGCGTAACATTGTCATTTCAATATCATTTTGTTTCTTTTTTTTTCTTTTTTTTTTTGATAATTCATAACAATCACCCCTGATAAAAATGACCGTTTGGGATTCGAAAATTAAGGAATTTTTTTTTAATTTTCACTTTAATAAAATTTAAGAATATTTTCAATCCTTGATGCTAGATATCATCCTTTAAATTACTATTTAAAGGAATAACTATTTATAGAGATGTATCATTATTCGGTGTTATATAAGGCCAATAGTGGGAAAAAGAGTTACGAAGATTATTTCACTTCCCGCCTTCATTTCTAATATCGTTGACTGAAAAATCCGAAACCTATTTACAATTTATTTTTCACTTAATTTAATTATATAGTAACAGAAAATATTTTCATAGCTTAATTTTGTTGAATTCTAAACAGTTATTTAATATATTTACTTCCATTGTTTTAATTTAATTTTTAAATAATAATTTTTTTTCACTATATTATAAAAATTATTAACTTCTATTAAGTTTAAATCTAATACCATTGATATATATTTAATGGATTGGTTGCTGTATTCAACCACCTGAGCGCAACTTTTACGTTGATAGTTCAAAAACTATTCGTCTCATAATACTTTTTCGGTTTTCACCTAAATTTAAAAAAAAAATCGTTCTACCAATTTAGCTTTTAGCTATTACGAATTAACTATACGAGTATATGTATGTGAAGATATAAAGTATTAATATTTGAACTAGTTTAGCTTTGAAAGAAAATAATAATTATAAAAGAAAAATTGTACGATAATATTTTATATTCTATATAATTTTATTGGGAAAATTCGTTTAAACATCATGAATCTATTCATTTATATTTTCAGAAAAACTCGGGCAACGGTTTTTTAAGCCTTATAGCAATTTCGAGAAATATAACCAAAAAAATAATTTCATATATATCTATCAAAACTTACTACTATATAGTAGCTTTCAAAACTATGAAACTAACCTATTTATTAACAAATAAATGTTAACACATATACTTCACATAAATGTTACAGATTTTAATACAGTCATCAAAAAACGTTGCAGCAATAAAAATTAAAAAATAATATCTCCCTATGTAACTGAGATAAAGTATTAATTGGAACGGCAAAATAATCAGGATATCATATTTTTTAAATATGACCGAGCCGTTGACCTTGGGCCATGACCGATGATTCTGCGTCCTTTTTTACTTCGTGCAAGGAAGTAATTGCGATCGGGAAACATTTCGGTTTTCATATTTCAACGGCAGTATCCATTTTCACCATTCCTGAATCTACTTTGACTAGTTTCGGCGTGACGTCTGTACGTACGTATGTATCTGGCATAATTCAAAAACGATTTGCCGTAGTATGTTGATATTTTGAATTTAGCACTGTTGTAACATCTAGTTGTACAACTCCCTTTCTGATTGCAATCATAAAATAAAATTAAAATTTTAATTAATGAAACATTTGGATCTTTAAGGGAAGAGGCACATCGGTTCGAATCCGACTTCATCTCCTTTTGATTTTTTTAACTTTTTTTTAATTTATTTCTTTTAATTTTTTTTTTTTTTAATTTAAGTGTATTGATTTAATAAACTATTGTATTGAGCAATAAACATTGCTAATAAACATAAGGCATTTAGTAAATTCCTGTATACTGATTACAGATATTAAGTTTGATTCTACGGTGTAAAATAATCAGTTTTTATTATGGGATTATTTGGTAAACAATTTATTTAAAGAATAATATAAGGACATGTACTCTAACCTAATATCTCAGGTAAGATTGTTGAATTAATAATTAATATTAGTTTTTATTAACATCAAATATTTATAATATTTAAGCAGTTGTGTAACTGCCCATTTTATTAAAGAATTGGAGGATCGTATCTCACTTTCAAATGAAATAAGTTTAAATGGATTGCAGCAAAAATGTTTTTGTATGATGAAATAAATTTCTTTTTAATGCTGCTATCAGTGAGATATTAATCCAATCTACCTTTAATTTGATTTTGATAAAAAAATCCATAATTTAACATATAACTAAAATATTTACTTCATATGTTTACGAATTATAATATTTGAATCGGAAGTAGATAATTTAAAATCATTAAAAATTAATTATATACAAAAATTAAAGTGTGAAAATCGATAAACGTCCAATATAAAATATTATGACTATTGTTTGATGTTCTAAATAAATTTTTAAATGACATATTTCATCAAACAACCGTATTGTATAAAAGCGTTCGTTATTGTAATTAATCATACAGACTTTAATTCTGAAGTATACACATGTGCTACAGTATTAATAAAATTAAAATTGTATGATCGTATTTTATAAAATCATATAGATTTAACTTTTAAAAACTCTGCACATGAACTGATAATCTATTAACGTATACATTGTAACGTGTTCCGCGTCTCGATCAGGATATTGAGAAGTTGTTGACAATTTAAATGTTTATATAATTACAGTTTATTGTTTAAAATGTTCAAATTACAACCAGACAAATCAATAATAATAACAATGGTGATAAATACAGTAATAAGTGACAATAATAAAACAGTTAACGAACACTAATATTAGTATAATATAATTACAACCACAATAATAATAAAAATAACAGTAGTAAACGATAATTACATGACATAATCAAAACAGTACGCATGACGTAAACCAAAGAAAAATATATAACGTAATCAATAATCAAAATATTACGCACAAATATTGATAGTAAACAGTTCAAAATAAATCGTTCGTAATTTATTCCAAGTATATAACAGAAAACTAGTATTCATACCCATTAACAAAAGAAACGCTGGTTTTAGCCACTAGTCTTATATTAACAAACCATCTTATAAAATTCCCTTAGAAATCTTTTTTTTTGTCTACCCTAGTTTATAAATGAAGTCTATCGCATTATTTCTTTCACTTATACACATAGTTTTATTGTAACTCTCCGATAGTATTTCTTGTGTACTTGGATTTACTCGTGGCGTCACCTTAATCGTATCGAATTGTATACTCTCCTCACCGGACTGATGTCTTGCACACTCTTCTCGCAGACTCACACCTGTGACTCTCCTTGCTGGACCGTCACGTGTCGCTGGACTGGTTCGCAGAACTCCGTCGAACCTACACAACTCGCAACCTCTTCTCGCAGAACTGCCCTTGCGGGACCGACGCCGTAACGCCTCGCAGACTGGTTCGCAGAACTCCGCCAAACTGATTTTTAGCTGGTCTTATTGGGCTATTTATACTGCTAGCCTATATTTACCTCCCGAACCGGACCCAAGTCGAAGCATGAGAACAGTTGACCGAGACTTTGTTCCCATCAATTCCAAACCTGGTCTCTTCTCACCGTACAGCAGGTGTTCATTGTGTGTTAGCGGGCAGTATAACAAAAGACAATCATAAAATAGACCTATTCTTTACAAATAGGGTCTCCTTTTTGTCCCTTTCTGGATTACTTCAATTATTACATTTTCTATTACTTTCATAATAATTGGTAGAAATCCGTTTCTCAGACCTGCTATACTGGTCGTATTACGATATCTAACTTCAAAATTAGGAATAATTTATACTGTATTTTATATTTAGCTAATTGTAATCCTGAAGCGACCAATCACATGCTTACTTTTTCTTAATAGGGACAATCCCTTTTGATAACAGCATATATTATTATGAACATATTTATAGATTTAGATGTTATTGGTTTCCAGTAAAAAATTATAGTTAAACAATTGCTTGTCATTCACTATTAATAAAATTTTAGTTTTAATACGTTTAGATTTATATAAATATTGATTAACGACTGACGAAGTAAAAATAAATTCATTCATTACATAATACATGAGAATGAGGGAAAAACTGAAAAAGTTATCATTCACTTAAGTAGTACATTACGCCTTCATACAAAATACCTTTACTCCCACACCCTTACAGTAGGAAATACATTGTAGCATTTACTACCCACACATCTTTCTGCGTTTATACGAAGTTTTAATACACTATGTAAGATAACATCTGTAACGATCAGAATCTTGAAAATAAAAGCTCGTTAATAGAATTTATAAAAGTTAACTTTCTCCACAATATCAGTACCTTTCTCACTAACTTTTTTCTAAGAATCCGGAATTTTCAAATGCTATACAATATATAAGATAATATTTTAGTGGTAACATTCAATAAAATTATTATTTGTGGGCGTGAATATCAGTTGAAAGAAATCAATTGTGGATGACAGTTGAATTTTTTCTAATTGCCGTTCCCTGTTACTATACTAATCTAAGCCGTTTTTAAATATCATTTAAAATGTCTTCAGACATTGTTTTAAAGATTATTCTACGGAATGTTCAAAAAGTGACGCAACCTTATGTAAGAATGTATAAGCATTCTTACATAATGCAGTTTTAATTGTAGCAGTTTTAATTGAGGATAAATGGGTTACACAATGCAGCAGAGGATATTCATTGTCTCCCAACGCATAATGTGCCAGTTATGCTCAGATCCAAAATGGCTTCACAGAAAAATGTGGTGTGGACCAAACAAGTCCTTCATCAAGCGGCTGTACGAAAAGGTTCAACGTACAAGCTGCGTATTCTGTTAGTTCCTTGAAGTCTGTGCGACGCTAATCTAACCTGTCTGGTCTCTCCATAGGTAGTGCCCCCACGGCAATGCACAAGTTTTTAACATGCTACCGTACAAATTTAGTGTTGTTCACGAGTTATTACTTGCAAATACTGGAAAACGTGTCGTTTTCTGTCAGCGGTTCATTTTAACTGGAACATGAGATGGGGAAGAACTAGATGATAGGTTTTGGTTTGACGAGGCGTGGATCGTTCCATCGATACGTGAATGCACAGAATTCGCGCATTTGGTGTACGGACAAAACGTGTGTTTGGTGTACAATGTCAAGTAGGCGAATATTGATGAGATTCTTTCATAGCTCAGTGAACAGTGAGCGCTATATACAGATGGTGCAACTATTTGTAAACACTATACCTGCAGACCGGCTGGAGTCGCGGGAGGCAGTTTATGTCAACCAATAGATTTCTTGGTTAATGAGCGTAAGACCGGCTAGAGTAGACGTCGTTTCAGCCGGACAATCTGCTACTGCTTATTCAGTAAACAACACTGTGACCTTCTTGGAACAATATTTTTATGGACAAGTAATTTCGAAGGGGTTATGGCCGCCTCGGTCTCCTGATTTACCCCCTCCTGACGTTTTCTTGTTGGGATACCTTAAGGATGCTGCTTACAGAACTCACACCATTCCCGAATTGTAAAGTAAAATTGAACGATGGGTATCTGCAATTCCTCAGCAAACGTTACAAAATGTGTTTAACAGCATGCAACGTCGTATTCAGTTATGTGAATCGCATAATGGAAGCTACTTTCAACAACTATTGTAACTTACTTATTTTCCCATAAGTTTGCATCACTTTTTAACACTACAAACTTAAATATTAAGGAGAAATAAACAATTTTAGTTAAAACAAGTAAAAACGGTTCAACTCTTTGTTACAATAAGCTGGTTTAACTTTTCTGTTTTCTTTTTTATCCTATGTTATATCTTGAAAGTTATTGTTATTACTTTTATTTTTATTTAATTTCAATTTCTATACCACTTCGATATATCTTTTTTTCCATTATTTATATCCATGATTTTTTTTATTTATATCATTTATTGTTATCCTTTTCTTTAAAAATGATATTTTAAAATACACTTTAACTTCACAGTTTTCTCATTTTATTGAAACAATTGTTTTAAACTTTTTTTTTAATTTCCTTTTTAAAGAAATTAAAAAGAAACGAAATAAACCTTAGTTGCATTTTTTTTTTTTTTAATTAACTTTTTCTTCTTTGTTTTAACGCCTATTGTAGTCACTTAATTGCTATAGAAATCGAAAATTCCTTTTCTTTTCTTTTTTTCGTAAAAGTTTTTACATTTTATATTATTTTTTAGTCTATCTCATCAAAAGCTTATATCATATAAGGTTTAATACTTCTCCCTTTCATTACTATTTCTTCTAATTTATGAAGATAACAAAAATCATAGATTAATGTAAAATTATTAATTCCATTAATTAAATGTATATACACCGTATACAGAGTGTATAATGAAATTCTCTCGGAACTTTCACAACTTATTCTGCTCGCAAAAATAATTGGAGAAGTTCATGTTAGTACAGTCCTAAAATGCTTCGTTTGCGAGTTACGGCTAGTGAAAGCTAAAAATCGCGCGAAATCTTTAAAAGCTAAAAATCCCGGTGAAATGAGGTTGTATTGAAATTTTTAGGACGTTAATTAAGACAGAAATAAATCCTAAACAGTATCTCCCGTAGTTTTTTAAAATCTGGGCTGAAAACCAATAAATTGGGGAAAAATCTGTTTTTTACGTTAGACGTACATAACATTGTTAAATGAGTAATAAACACGTAAAACTTCTTAACAAAACTTGTTAATATGTATAATATATATACATATTAAGTAAGCTATTTTCAAAGTATGTCTGATAAAACATCTAACCATAAACACGAAACAAAAATTCTCCATGCAAATTTATGTAAGTAATATCATTTGTATGATATTACTCCATGTATACTCGTATATCTTTATGCGAATACATGCAGCTGTTTAATAGAGCAATACATTTATGCATAAATGTAGATATTATTACCTCAATATTAATAAATTGATTTCGTAGTGAATAAAGATAATAATATTCCGGAAAATGGATCAGCTGGAATCCTCTCGAGGAAAAGGCAATAGAAACCAGAAAAAACAAATCGAACTAACATTTCAACTCGCCGAAAACACCTACAACATAAAATTTCTATCCTGGAATGCAAAAATACAACACGGTAATCAACCCGGAAGCCTTTATGCAGTCGAACCATCACCGATTACGGCTCAGTCGAAAGAATGGAGATCAAAGAAAGTGAAATCTTAGGTCTCAAGTTCCAAAATAAAAAACTAATCCGCATCAAAAACGAAGCAACAGAAGAATTGTCAGACACAATGAAAAAAAGAAGAATCGACTTCTACGGACACATCCTCGAATGTAGCACAAACAGATCTTTGATTATTTTCACAACAAAAAACCGAACCAGATTAGTTCAACCAAACGGTAAAACCTAATGGCACTCCAAAAAACAGAAACCATGATCACCAAGAACAAGAAACCGCGGTGTTCCAAGCCAAAACCCGAACCAAACGTAAGATCTAATTCTGTGTTAAAGAAAGGAAAGTAAGATTGGAAAGAATGAAATAATACTGGGCTAAAAGAAAGGCGCACAACACAAACAAGTAAATGATCCAATGTACCCCTAAGTCGGGTGAAATGAAAAAGAAAAAATAATGTTAATAAAATTTACTAGCTTAGTTAGTACAGAAAAGCCTAAATAGTATGTGTAGTCGAGATTTTATGATAATACCTCGAAGATGGACTATCAAATTTTCATGAAATATGAGTACGGTCAGTTCAGTTTTACGTTTATTGCCTTCAAAAATATTTTCAACGTTCATTTTTTAAGTTTTGTTTAGATAAATTCAAAACAATGATAATAGACAGTATTTTTTAAATTTTGATTTCGAATGTTTATAACTTGTAAAATTTAAAACAATATTGTTTCAAATTTTGTTTAAATTAATCAGGTTTTTAAATTTATTTTTCACTTTTAATGGTTTCTATAAAGATATTATACGGAAATCTTTTTTGAAATATGGAACAATTAAAAATAGAACAAACTATAACGGCTTGGTAACGAATTCAAGATTAAAAAGTTTATAATGAACAAATATTTTATTACAATTTTTAAAATGTATTATTACATAATTTACACGATAAGGGAAAGAACACAACGTTGCAAGTTTCCTTTTAGCAAAAAACTTTTACGTATATGAGAAGCATAAATTTATTTTCATATCCAGAAGGAAATATAGCGTAATTTATATTTAATCAAAGTTAGATCTTTGCATCCAGATCTTTATAAACAGAAACCTTTTTACTAATTTATCTAATATCTACTCTAATAAAGTATCTGAAATTCTTTTAAAAATAATTAAATATAAAACTTAAATAGTATATCGAGGGACGGTTGCTAGCTCACCCTCTGACAAGTATGACAACTTGACAAAGAGACGGAGACGCTACCTTTATAATCTTTAAAGTAGGGGTTTTCGCCACCTTCCGTACCTTCAAATTTATTTTATTAAATAAATAAGAATGATTTTAATATATTACTTGTGTTTAAGAATCCTGAATAAAAATGTAATTTTACCCGGAAACAGTTTTTCGATGAGTATTCTTGTTATTTAATTGGAGCGCATCAAGGTCCGATTTAGGGACATCAGCAGTCCGACCGAGGGAACGACGCAACCAATTTACATCAAATTTAACATAATTTTTTTTTGTCTTCATTCATTTGACTGGTTCATGCAGCTCTCCAAGATTCCTTATCTACTGTCAGTCGTTTCATTTCGGTATACCCCCTACATCCTACATCCCTAACAATTTGTTTTACATATTTCAAACGTTGCCTGCCTGCACAATTTTTCCCTTCTACCTGGCCCACCAATATTAAAGCGACTATTCCAGGATGCCTCAATATGTGGCCTATGTCTCTTCTTTTAACTATATTTTTCCAAATGCTCCTTTCTTCATCGATTTGCCGCAACATCTCTTCATTTATCACTTTATCCACCCATTAGATTTTTAACATTCTCCTGTAGCGTCGCATTTTAAAAGCTTCTAATCTTTTCTTCTCAGATACTCCGATCGTCCAAGTAATATGAATATCTAAAAATTTTAATGAAACTGATGTAGTAGTTAGCACATTTTTGAGCCTCAACATTTTATACGTAGAATATATATAAAAACCACATTCCGTCAAATATCTTTCATGATTTATTTAATATTTATATTGAACAGTGTTCACGCATACAACCAGGCTTTTACAAAATAGAAATTTGTCTCCGAATCTAGTTTCAATATTAGTGATCATTCTTTTTTTTTACAAAAAAGATTATTTAGGAGTACGAATGACTTTATCAACATGGAACTCTATGAAAAATTTCATCTTCAGCTCTATGAAAAAAATTAAATAAAAACTTATTCTGTCAAGCTTAAATTTTCATTCCATGTAGAATTAATAAAAATGTCATATTGAAATGAAAAGAAACTTTATGTAGTAGATAAATTATCGAATTATTCACAAAATAGTGTGGTTTTTTGAATATATACATACATCACTGTTAACTATACATCACTGATGACCGCGGAGGACTGGATGGACATTCAAAATTTAAAGTTTTCTGTGCCTAAGATGAAGTTTATGCTTCTCAAGGGTGCAAACAAATTATCACACAGTCGAAACCCCCACATTAAGTATAAAGGATCAGCCGAGTGAGAGTTCATAAATACCTAGGTGTTTTGTTTGATGAGAAGTTGCTGTTTAGCAACCACACAAGGCAAGTAGCGGCGGACGCCGTCTCGTGATGCGCAAACTTAGGAGGATTGCTCGGAAGGACTATCGGTTGTCTGGCCGTCAAATGTACACGGTGTACCGAGGTTTCTTCGAAAGCATGATCTCTTACCCGGCGCCCGTTTGGGCGCATAGATTGTATATGAATAGAGCACTTGAAAATTTAAGGAGTACTCAGCGCAGAGCCTTAATTGTACGCACCGGTTTTAAAAACAACCTCCTACGAGGCTACCACTGTTTTGGGAAAGGCTCTCCCAAGCGATTTAGTGATGAAAGTTCGGGAAGCCAAGTGAAGATTGCGAAGAGGCCGGGAGGCCGAAGTATTTGGGATGCGGTTTCGGGCCGGGCCAGTACCGGAACGGAACGGTGATCACAATGTACCAGATCAAAATTTCGTTCGGTTGCCCATCTCCCGCCTCCGTAAGAGGCTGCAGAGCCTCGCGATGTAAGCATGACAGCTGGAATGGCACGACTAAGGAAAGATCCTTGTATAAATTTATACTGGATCTGGGGGGATGGTATATGCCTCAAGCTCTTTTTTAAGGGCAACGGGTGCCTAGGTGCTCACCAACCATGTTAATTTAAACCAATATCTGTTTCGGTTCCGCTTGGCAACTGATGAGCTGTGCATCTGCGGGGAGGTCCGGTCAAATGAATTTAGAGGTCAAGGGAACAATTTGTCACTCACAAGCGGCGAGTCAATGTGGCGAGAGCCGCATTGTCGGACCGCGTGGGAGTTCTTTGATGCGGTTGCTATATTCAACCGACATCAGTGGTTTACTTAAGGGAAAGACTCCTACCGCACTGCTGTGGGAAGCTAACCTTGAGATATATGGCTGACCACCAGCCAGTTAGGGCTCCAAGCGCTTTAATGTGGTGGACAGGTACTTGCTGGCATTCAGCGACCTAGGCGTGGTAGCGAATTGCTGTCTTGACAAAGTTAGTTTTAATTTATGGATACCATATATATTTTTAGTAGTTGACGGGGTGCGCCTACACATTTTAGTAAATATATGGCAAGTGAGTGGTTGGGACACGTAAACCGGTGGTGTACGCCACCGCGCTTAGTCCGCTCACGCTATTAGGTAAGCTCTAGGAACCATGTTAAGATACTGGTCGCTAAACTGTTTCGAGGCTCAATAGCCGTTTGTGGCACAGACATTGGGTCTTATTATGCTTTAGGGCGACCGAATGGGGTGGTGGCGGGAGAAATTCCAAGCAAACCAACTAATTGCTGACACTACGTTACGAAAATATTTATTGTCAAACTCTCGACCTTCGTTTTTCTTTTCATTCGTTTTCCATAAACTTTAATCTGAAAATCTACTTAAAAGTTTTGAATGCTACAAATAAATCGATAAATAGTATAAGTTACTATTTTATATTCCAATTTTTATGTAATTACAGAGAAATATTTTGAATTATGTCAAGCTTGATTAAAAGTTTTACAATCATCCATTTCTTAAATCCTGTTGTGTAATAGAGATATTTTGGCGATAACATACAGCTGTGAAATTATTAAACTAGAGAAATTTCTTATTAGAGAAAACGAGGACGCTATTATTACTTTCACGCAGTTTATAACTATGGAATCTAAGATGCACAGCAGTTCTTAACTTGTAACTTCAGTTACTATCGCTTCACTTTCTTTAGATTTTTTTTTTTCTTTCACACCACTCATTTACAGCATGTAATGCTGGTTCGTTACATTTTAATTAAATTATTCCATATTATAAATATTTTTTTTGTGGAAACTTCTTATTAAAAATATTAACCTCGCCGTAATATTAAACGAAGTTTTTTTTTAAATTCGGACAAAAATGAGGTATCAGATAATAGTTCGACATTCATAAGTATGAATCGCGTAGAAAATATGTAATAAATTAAAAATATTAACTTATTCCTAAGCTAATATTTATAATTAGTACTACCGTTTTCAAAAAAAGAATTATTTTCATCTGATTAAGTAGAATATTTTGGCGTAAAAAAAGAAAATTATTTCACTGATATTTTTTAATAAATTTAAATGATCTTCGAATCAATTCATGTAAAATAGATAAAAATAAAATTCCGACCAAAGTAGGAAGATTCCCGGCATACCGTCCGGATGTCCCGGGTTTAAATCTCTGTTAGTTATGGCATCTTTTCATATGCTACCAATTTCCACCAGGCTATTGACCATACTTGTTGATGCCCATTTTTTTTTTTTTTTTTTTTTTACAGAAATACAATATTATTCTGACAATGAATTTTTTTAATATTGATTAAAAAATCCTACATTTTCTGCATCTCTATTTAACGTATACAAATAATGCGTGGTAAAATAATAATTTGTATCAACATTATATAAATTACTATTTACGGTGTAGATATTTATTATTTTTTTTACTAAATTGTTTTAGTTTATTTTTAATTACTAATATGAACTTCATAATTATATTATTTTACCGGGTGATTCAAAAAGGACTTCACAACTTTAAAATCATATAAAAATTTATTTAGATAACTTACAGATTCGGTTGAAGTTTCATTTCATAGAAAAGCACATCAGGTTTGTCACCCAATATTTACTTCGGTTCGATATTGCTTCCATTTGTAATAAATGGAAGCAATATCCTGCAGCTGATATCTGCAGCTGCAACGTAAATTCGTAGTCTTAGCTCAAAAGGATCAGCAGCAAAGATGGTACATAAAACCCAGTCGTTAATGAAACCCCACAAGAAAAAATCTAACTGGGTCGAATGTGGGGAGCGATGTGGCCATACAGTTGAACCTTCACCACCGATCCATCGACCTGGCACAATCTAGTATCAAATCTCGGATTTTTAGGCGCTAATGAGGTGGTGTGCTCCGTCTTTCTGATAGTAATGGCATCCGTCTTGGTCATCGTCGTCCAACTGAAGAATTAGAAAATTTTGAAGCATGTCCAGACAAACGACACAGTTTACGTTGCCTCCTGGAAGAAGAACGGGTCTTACAGTCTTTGTTTACTAAAGGCGTAAAAAAAATTTTACCTTAGGGCTATCACGAATGCGCTACAAAGTTTCATGAAGGTTTTCGCTACCCCATATTTGGCAGTTACGGGTGTTCACCTTGCCGCTGATGTGAAATGTTGATATCACTAAAAATTACATCGTCTAAAAACGTAATGTTCTCAGCAATTCTCTCCATCATTTTCACACAGAACTGTAGCCGAGCAACTTTGTCGCTTCTATAATATGTTGAACCACTGTTAGTTTGTATATCTTCAAATACAATCTGTTACGTAATACGCGCCAAACAGTCGTTTGTGGATAGCCAATCTCACGGCAACGCACGTCGAGTTGATTTCTTCGGACTACGTGCGGCGCTTTCTTTGAGTTGTTCCACAACAGCTTCAGGGAGAGTGGGCGTCCTGGTGACAGAACAACCTACCTCAACGAAAATTTGGTGCCAAAAGTAAATTGTACGCCTACTAGAAGGCTCTCTACGAAAATTACGTTGAACTACAGTTGCTGACTGCAAATAGTGAAATCAAAATAAACAGCGAGCACGTTCCGCACCACTAAATATATCAATTTTTAACAACACTGGTGGCCGAATTCAGTACTAATGAACTACCTGAATCAAAAATTGGTGTTTTTTTCTGTAAAATGAGATCTCAACCAAATTTGCATTTCAAATTTTTATATGCTTTTAAAATTGTTAAGTCCTTTTTGAATCACCCGTTATTATTAATCCTTGTGACACTATTCTGTTCTGTTCAAGGTTTTGTCATTGTTTTCTTTGATCCATCCTGGCAGATGGTGGTGCATTTCTTTGAATAGACAAAAATATCTTATTTCCGTACTGTAACATACCATCTATTTCTGAAGTGCCTATATTATATATATGATAATGTATATTGATCAGTAAAAATAATTATTTAAATTTGCTTATTTATTATCTTAATTGATTATACTAGTTATAATGTTAACTATACATTCCTTTTTTTTTTTTTATTTATTGTAATAATTATTTGCGAATTGTTTTTTTTAGGATCAATGGCTTTACTGATGACTCCCATTTTCTTAGTTAAATATTTTTGATGATCAACATGTCATTATATGTTACTGCGTTTGGAAATATAAAAATATTTATTGAAATTCTTGGTTATACTTAATATTCAAGGATTGTAAAACCTACAATTTTTTATTTATTTGAAATTCACACAATTTTTTTTTTTTTTTTGTCTTCAGTCATTTGACTGGTTTGATGCAGCTCTCCAAGATTCCCCCTATCTAGTGCTAGTCGTTTCATTTCAGTATACCCTCTACATCCTACATCCCTAACAATTTGTTTTACATATTCCAAACGTGGCCTGCCTACACAATTTTTCCCTTCTACCTGTCCTTCCAATATTAAAGCGACTATTCCAGGATGCCTTAGTATGTGGCCTATAAGTCTGTCTCTTCTTTTAACTATATTTTTCCAAACGCTTCTTTCTTCATCTATTTGCCGCAATACCTCTTCGTTTGTCACTTTATCCACCCGTCTGATTTTTAACATTCTCCTATAGCACCGCATTTCAAAAGCTTCTAATCTTTTCTTCTCAGATACTCCGATCGTTCAAGTTTCACTTCCATATAAAGCGACACTCCAAACATACACTTTCAAAAATCTTTTCCTGACATTTAAATTAATTTTTGATGTAAACAAATTATATTTCTTACTGAAGGCTCGTTTAGCTTGTGCTATTCGGCATTTTATATCGCTCCTGCTTCGTCCATCTTTAGTAATTCTACTTCCCAAATAACAAAATTCTTCTACCTCCATAATCTTTTCTCCTCCTATTTTCACATTCAGCGGTCAATCTTTGTTATTTCTACTACATTTCATTACTTTTGTTTTGTTCTTGTTTATTTTCATGCGATAGTTCTTGCCACACAATTAAACTGAAGAAAATGAATTTTTGTTGCAACCAAATAATTTCTTAATGTCTTTGATTTTTTATCATTGATCAAAAACAGACGGACAGACTTGGATTCTTGCCAGTTTCATTTTTATTGTGAGACATTTTTTAATTCATAGACTGAAGGACAGATATCGGACTAAATAAAAATTTAATTACTTAGCCTAATTGTTGTTAATAACATATACCATATTCCTTCTGGAATACGGAAATAATATTCGTCTGCGTTATATGGGGGAAGAAAAATAATATATATACTCGTATATGTATATATAGCCTACGACACTCCCGTTAATATAAGGAAACCGAGATGTGTGCGGGGTCATAATATAAATCGGTTCAGCGGTTGAACTTTACTGTGTAACAAACATAGATACAAACACCCTAAATACATCACCCCTTTTTGAGCATTCGCTAATACTAGAAACGTAAAATTTATTTTAATTACAGCATATTCAGTAACGCTTTGCTAATCACTAAAAATTCCCTCCTTCCAAACCAGGATTCCTTCCAAATCAGGGAATATTTGATAACCAAACTTTCATCGCTACTTTCCATTCAGTCAGATATTTATTGCAATAGTCAGCACCTGATTCATTTTTTTTTTTCTTAACTCGATAAATAAAATAATCAAAACCGTATCGAAAATCGATTCAAAAACGAATCGATTAGATAACCATAATACTGAAATGCACCAATATGCTGGTGATAATGTGTATTGATAATTTAATTTTTTTTTTTTCACCTTTAGAAATACAGTTCATTATTCTTAAAACTAATACATCCTTTTAAGGTCCTGGGATAGTCAGTTAGATTATTTTTTTTCTTTTTATACAATGTATATTTCACTCTCTCTTTCTAATAATAATTATTATTGTCTCTTTCTAATAATTAGTCTTATGACTAATAAAAATTAGATTTTAAATTTTCAGTATATAATTTTTTTAAAAGTAAGTTTCACATGTATTTCTTTGTTTTACGAGAAAAATACATTTTTACAATTTAAAGTATTTTGAAAACAGTAAAATATATGTATATTTTTATCATTACAGCACTGTATACTAATAAATGATGCAATTATACATAATAATACTACTTACTAGCCAATAAGGGCTCGCTTTGCTCGCCCGACCGTCTAGGCAGGATATTTCACTACCTGGACTCTCGACGCGTTCGTTATCCACACCATTGTAAGAATATTAACTATTTTGCAGACATTCATTAAAGAAAAAAGAATCTTTTACTTCATTATATTTTTTTTCCATGGTTACGAAAATATAATGAAATAAAATAATTAATTGTTGTTTTTTTAAGGAATATGTTAACCCGTAAGAGGCAAGGACCTCGATTTATAGTTTAAAACCTCTTTGAAAGCCATCGATTGGTTGATTCTCAAGTGATGATGTTCAAAACAAACAGAAAGATCCACAAACCTTAGCATTTACATACTATTTATTTTCATTGATAATAAAATCTATAGGATAATAAAAAAAGAATATAAAATTTCTAAACTATATTTTTATATCGATGCAACAGATTACAGCAGACTGTGCAGAGATATGAACAGAGAATGTAGGTCATTCGCTACTATATTTGTTCGTATATTAGGTAGAATTCTCTTCCAGTAACGACCGCTTATGGAGTAAACAATTCAATTGCACCCATGATAATCCGGTTAATACAACATTAACGATGTATTATTATGTTAGATGTTAATACTCCTCTCTCCCATATTCTATTATTATAAATAAGTAAATTTGTTACATAAGTATATTTTCAGTAATACTGAAACTTAAGATTTTCAGGTTAAAAAAGATTTTTTTTTAATGTAATTATAATTTTAAATAGTTTTAACTGCAACTGCTATCTAAACTACATCTGATTGACATCGATTAAATTGTGTACCGTGTATCCCGTAAATAAGTGACCCGTAGTTCATGTAATATATTATTTTGTTTTATATCTTATTAGCCTACGAAGTAATAATTCTTAGTTTTATCCAGGATGAAGAACAAAATCGATCTTTTCAGAAATATCAGGAATTAATAAATCTTTAATTAAATGATAAGTAGGGTAGTTTCTGGGTTCATCACGCAAAAACTACCGGATAGATTTTAATAAAATTTTACGGATTTATACCATAGAGGCTTGGTCATTCTACATTGTGTTTTACTTTTTCCTATTTTTCTGTGTTATTGTGCAGTTTTTTGTTAATTTTATTTTTTATTTTTCTGTTATTCAGTTTATATATCCATTATACTCAACGTATGTTGTTATACAATTACTTTTTTTTATTGTACAATCATTACTTTCGGGCGCTAATAAGGAATCCTCGTTGTGCAAACCAAGAAAAAAAATCATGATATTCTTAATGGGGTTTAAGATATTAAAAATATTCATTGAAGAAAAAATTAATTCTTTTGCTTCATTATATTCCTATCACCATGGTAAAAGAAAAGAATCTTCGAGTTCAGATCTGTATAATTTTACATATTTTATTGTAAGATTATTATTATTATAACTAGCTTAAATTAGGTAATTCAGGGAAGCTTTATAGCTTCATGGAAGCTATATGTGGATTGTCCACAGTTAAGAAAATATGCCTTCAAGAAAGATACGTAACCGTTCTTATTAATCAAAGTTTGCTAAAATAATGAGAGTATCTCGATCCTCTGAAACAGCTGAAGTGCGTGATTCTGGGTTAATTGCTGACAGAGAGCGCTGCGCCCATACTTGAGCTGCAATAAATCTTCAAGTTCCACTTAAATCCTCAACGAGTTCATTCTTACGTCATGGTCACAACTATATAGCTATATATAAAACTATACAAGTGGCTCTAGATATGACATACAGATTAAGTACGCTGATTACGGATATATTGTATCATGACAGAAGTGTGTTCGCATATCATGCTGGGAAACAGAAAGGGAAGCCAAAAGGGATATGTTGTACGTCAGGGAAGGTTAATTTACCTCCAATTCAAGATCCACGAAAGGTACTTGAAGCGCTGTTGAATGGAGAGCATCATAAATTCAAAGATTTTCTAAACATATGGCAAAAAGACTACCTAGATGGGATACCTGCAGAATTACTACGCAGTGAAGGTGACAAAGCGGTAGATGGATTATTCAAATTGATAGGTAATATTTACGAATAAGGGCAAGTTCCGTCAAGACTTAAAAAAGAGTGTTATTGTCATGATACCAAAGAATGCAGGAGCAGATAAATGTGAAGAATACAGAACAATTAGGTTAATTATTCATGCATTAAAAATCTTAACTAGAATTTTATACATAAGAATTGAGAGTAGAGTGGAAAAATTGTTAGGAGAAGACTAATTTGGTTTTAAGAAAAGTATAGGAACAAGTGATGCAGTTTTAGCGCTCAGATTAAAAGTAGAAGGAAGATTAAAGAAAAACAAACCGACATACTTAACATTTATAGACTCAGAAAAGACATTTGATAACGTAGACTGGAATAAAATGTTTAGCATTTTAATAAATTTAGGGTTCAAATATAGAGATAGAAAAATAATTGTTAATATTTATAGAACCAAATTGAAGAAAACATAAGAAAGAAGCCGTAATAAAAAAGGCACTCCGAGAAGGATGTTTCTATCTCTATACTATCTATGTTTCTCTTCTATCTATTCTAATAATAGATGTTTCTATTACTTCTATAGAAGTAATAGTGTAAGGTGGAAAAATAAACATGCTACGATTTGCTATGATAAAAAAAAAATAACTGAAAGTAAAAAACATTTAGCAAAAACAAAGAATGGCATGGCTGGAGTCCTACGCATGAAGTACCGCATGAAAATAAACAAAAAAAAACGAAAGTAATGAAATGTAGTAGAAATAATGTAGTTGGACCACTGAATATAAAAATAGGAAGAGAATAGATTATGTAGGTAGAAGAATTTTGTTATTTGTGAAGTAGAATTACTAAAGATGGGCGAAGGAGGAGCGATACGAGCGCAGGCGAAACGAGCTTTCAGTCAGAAATATAATTTTCTTACATAAAAAATTTAGTTAAACGTCAGGATAATATTTTTTTAAATATATGTTTGGAACGTAGTTTTATATGGAAGTGAAACTTAGACGATCGGAGTACCTGAGAAGAAAAGATTAGAAGCTTTTAAAATGCGATGCTACAGGAGAATGTTAAAAATCTAATGGGTGGATAAAGTGACAAATGAAGAGATGTTGCGGCAAATAGATGAAGGAAGAAGCATTTGGAAAAATATAGTTAAAAGAAGAGACAGACTTATAGGCCACATACTAAGGCATCCTGGAATAGTCGCTTTAATATTGGAAGGACAGGTAGAAGGAAAGAATTGTGCAGGCAGGCAACGTTTGGAGTATTTTAAACAAATTGTTAGGGATGTAGGATGTAGGGGGTATACCGAAATGAAACGACTGGCACCAGATAGGGAATCTTGGAGAGCTGCATCAGACCAATCTAATGGTGAAGACAAAAAAAATAATAAAGAACAAGAGCCTAAAACAGCGCCTTTTAAATGACTTCGTCTGAAGATATTATTTTCACATCCATGTGAATAAAGAACACAGCGGGGGTACAGGGGGCTCCATTCCCTGACTAGACGGGAAGAGCAAACGAAGTCAGCTCTGACCGGCTTGTATTCAGCAAAATACATCCTAAATTGCAAAGATTTCATCATAAATTTTTGAACATATTATATATATATACAAAACGGCAATACGGCCGTTTTGCTATATCTATTAAATATCACCAAAAAGTGAAGTAATGAAACAGCATTATTTCCTCTTAGAAATGAAAACATATGAAACTTCTACAAGGAATAATAAAACTATGATTCAAGATTAGTTTGAAATCGAAATAAACGTGTCAAAATTTGATGATGGAATGAGTAGAAAAATTGAATGTTATAACTATAAATATATAAAGTTTCAATTAACTGTAATTGATGATTAGAAAGATCAAAAGATAGTTCAAAAGAAGCGTTTTCAGAAGAAGAAAAGTTAAATTTTTTTGAAGTCTAAGGAATAATGTTATTTGTCGTATCAGGAATTAAAAGGAAAAGTAAGTTACCAAAATAATTGTACGACCTATCAGAGTATATAACCCACCGGGTTATTCTAGTCGCGTCTTCCCAAATCAGCTGATTTGGAAGTCGTTCCAGCATTCAGGACCTAGTAAAGTCAGTTATACAGATTTGAATACTAGATCGTGGATACACGGGTGGTCTTTGGTGGTTGGGTTTCAATTAACCATAAATCACAGGAATGGTCGACCTGAGACTGTACAAGACTACACTCGCATATCATCCCCATTCATCCTCTGAAGTAGTACCTGAACGGTAATTCCCGGAGGCTAAACAGGAAAAGGAAAAAGACCTCTCGCTATATATATTATCTATAGAATTTTTCAAAGTATATAGTGATATCAATTAGTAGATAGGGACAAAAAGAAGCAACAATGCATTTAATTGAAATCGTTGAATGCACTTCAGTTCATCAAGATTGTTGTGTAATTGAGACTCTTTCTCAAATCCCCCGATGAATTAGTTTTAACAATTTTACGTATGCAAAAATATAAAATGTATTAATTTGTTGGATACATCCTCACTTATCTACAAGTATAGAAATAGACGTAAGTGTAAAAAGCGTAAAATACAATAAATAAATTGAATAACCTTTTATATATCTAACTAAAGTGCAAAATCAATCTTTTACCTCTGACGGATATTCACAAATAAATTTAAATTATCCATTCGGAAATAATGAGTTTGAAAATGCAAGTTCCAGTTCAGTACTTAAAACGATGAAATTAGATTTATAAGAACGCAACAATTTTTTTTTTTTTTTAATACAATTTTCATATCAACTCATCGTTTTACTCAATAATATATATTATTAATATGTAATTTAACAAATTGCACCTTAGCAACAGAATATAACAATTTATTAAAATTAATAATTTTATTTTTAATTTAATACTTATTACTTTTGCGATCTCTTAAATATTTCGTAGATATCTTTGCTTCTTTAGAATGGATTATTATTTTTTTTTTTTATTATTACTTTTAAAACCATAATGGATCACTTTAGTTCTTTTTTTTTTGCAAGTTCTTTCTTTTCTTGCTGATTTGTTGTTTTTCAGGTTTTCTTTTTTGCCAATAATTTCTAAGGGTTTCAGATCTTCTTGCCCTTTCTTACTCAGAGTACACCCGGCTTATTGTTTCCTTGGGTTTTGATAGGAATCTTGTTTCTTTATTTTTTAATTTCTCATAGTTTCCGGTTTTCGTTTTTAGGTTTTCACGGGTTATGTCTAATTCCTTTATGTGTTTCTGTACTTCGTATAACCAGTTCGGTCTGCTTTTCTTGTTCCAGGAAAGTTCGATTATCCGTCTGATAAGTCTGGTCTCTTCCGTTCTGAAAATATGTCCTAGAAAGGAAATTCTCTTCTTTCTAAATTTATTAGTTATAGGGATGATAGTTTTGTAAATCTCTTCGTTTGGAATAATTCTCCAAATCCCGTCTTTTTTAATGTTTTTCCAGATGCATGGTCGTAGAATCTGTCTTTCAATCTTTTCCAGTTTGTCGGTAAACCTTGTCTGGTACGGTCCAAATATGGTTTCGCATCCGTAAAGTATTTCTGGTCGGATAACTGAGTTATAATGTTTATTTTTGTGTTTATGGACATGCATTTTTTGTTATAGATGTTTTGTGTTTTTATTGGGGCTTTGATGAGTTTATTTATTCTTTCATTCCAGTTTGGATGTTCTTGGAGGTTGTGCGTGATGTTTTCCCCCAAATATTTAAAGTTTTCTACTAGTTCTATGTCATTATTGTTTATTTTTACTTTGCTTATGCATAGCGGGTCTCTCACCATAATTTTGGTTTTTTCGTATGAAATTTTTAGACCGATTTTCCCTGCAATCTCTTCCAGTGTTGACAGTTGCTATCTTGCCTCTTCTATATTTTGGGATAGTAGGGCTAAATCGTCCGCAAAGCCTAGGCAATTTACTGAGATACCTTTTCCAATTTTAACCTTGTCAATTCAAGGGCACAGTTGAATAAAGCGGTGACAGTCCATCTCCTTGTCTCAGTCCTGTTTTGATGTCGAATGGATCAGATATTTCTCCCCTGAATTTAACCTTGGATTTGGTATCCGTTAGTGTTAGTCCGATGATTTTGACTAGTTTTGGGTGAAGCCCTAAATTTCTCAGGATTTTTAGCAGGGATTTTCGATGAACACAATCATATGCTTTCTTGAAATCAATAAAAGTCACTACCAGTTGTTTATTCCTAAGTTTATGATACCCTTGGTATCATGGTCATAAATTCCCCTTGGTATTCCCTTAGTTCTTGTTCCAGTTGGTCTTTGATTCTGTTGTAAATTATTCTTGATAGAATTTTGTAAGTGCAATCTAGTAAGGAAATTCCCCTATAGTTGTCAGGGTTGGTTTTATCACCTTTTTTATGTAAAGGGTGGATTATTTTTATAATATATTATTTTTATTTTATTAAAAAAAAAATAATTAAAAATTTTTGTAATTGTAGAAATAAATTTCCCAAGCATAAAGAAATGTTAATTTTTATAACTGATATAGCAGATACAATTACAATTACAATTACAATTATAGCAGCTGTAAATTTTTTTTTAATCCGTTCTGAAAAAACCAAACATCTATGCAAAATTACTTAACAAGAAATCACAACAAAAGCAGTTATAGTAAAATTTTAATTTATTTTAATAATATCATTTTGGAGTAATATCATTTTTCCGCCTTTCATCCGGAAGTCCTGGGTTCGAATCCCGGTTAATCATGATAATTTTCATACGCTACAAATTTCCATTCGGCTAAATGATCATAGTAGTCGATGCCCGACATTTCATTAAAAAAAAAAATCATTTTGTATTTAGAATGTCTCATGGTGGTTTCAAAGTAAAAAATGTATAACATTTTTTTACATAACTGAAATAACTTTATTAGGCGGTATTTTTAATTCGTGAAATTATAGGATTTTTTAAAAATAAAAGTGTGAATTAAGCACGAAAAAGTAATTACATTTCAAAGGGTTATTTGCTTAAAAAAGATTATTCAAAATTGTAATTTTAATTAAAAGAAGTATTTGAAAAATGTTAATAATTAATTTTTTTAGTTAACGTAATGACACCTCTGTGGCTGCATTTTGGTTTAAATAGTCATAATTTATTTTTTTTGATACCGTCCAGCTTGTCTCACAAAGATCTTTAAAACAATTATTACATAATCACATATGTCCCATTTAAAATTTTTAAGGCGCCCTTATCCCCTGCCCCTCCAGATGGCCGAATACTCTAAATTGGGGTTTACTGTGTTATCGGAGAATATTTGAAAAGAGAGAATCGGGGTGCCTCAAATAATAAAAAAATTAATTGGTAGCATACAACCGTAGTTTAACTATTTGAAACAAATACATTGTTTAGTTTTAATTGTATCATTTCATCTTCTCTTCGAGCTTTTTAAAATGATGTATCAAACGACCTATTGTCCCATTTTAAATTTTTGAGTTCTCTCACAACCCCTGCCGCCCAGAAATCAAAAAGAGTAAAATATACTTTCATTGAAGTAGTCCCTTGGTATAAGAAAGAATGCCAAAAACCGCATCCAGTTATCTCAATTATAAAAAAAATTAAACTTAGAGGGAGTTGTAATTTACTTTTCAGCCATCTGGTGTTTATATAATAAATATACTTGTAATGGTAAGGGCTTCCAATGATATTAACGGTATTTTTGAAGGGACCAAAATGTTGATTTGAGTATGATAAATAAACTGATTATAATATATACATTGCGTAAATGATTATTGGGTAGGGGCCTGCCTAGATGCTTTATTCACCTAGATATGCATTTTGGCATCAAGTCCTGATTAACTAGGATATTCACTGTTAGGATGAGAATGGATGTGTGGAGAACTCTGTGATGGAGATATGGTGTGGAAGGATGTAATCTCCCATACCATGGTGTGGGAGGGTGTGACCTTGCTCCTGAGAGCGAAGCTAAACAGAGAAAAATAGAGTATGTTTTCATTAGAGGCTTATTAAATTTGTGAATCTATTTCTTGATTTTTAAGTAAATCATGAGGAAAAACAAAAGAAAAACTTCCATCTTGTGAAAATCATACTTACACTTTTTAACATTCAACACCAATTTATTTTTTAAGTACCGAAGAAAATTTCATTCAGATAAACACTTTTTCTAGAAATGAACATTTCTTCTTATCAGTTCTTGGCCTGAACAATTTGGTATCATCACTATGCATTAAACAACTCTATTGTTTAAGAAGTAACTAAAAATCATTGACAAGTAATAGAAATAATAAAAGGACCTAGGTTATACTACCTTGTGAAACACTTGGATCATTATAGAACTTTCTACATTTTTAAAGTACTTAAAGAAGTCTTAAGTGGAACTAAAAAAATTAGAAGTTTATTAGTAGAGAAATTCATTCATAGTATTCTGCCAATACGGCAGTTCCTGTCATGACTGCTGTTTTCCACCTTCTTATATCCTTTGCTAACCTATTCGTTTCCCCATATTTTCCCTTTTCCATAACCATCAATCATTTGAAATCTCTTTCTTTCCTTCCATATGAAGCCTTCTATCGCATCCACTAATAAACAGATTCTTTTCATACAATGTCCAAGCCTGTTCCTTTTCCTATACACAGTCACATTTAGCATTCTCCTGCTCTCTTTGATTCTCCTTTATATTTCTTGTTACATGGTCATGTCATCTGACATTTATCATTCTGTGCCACACCCACATCTTTAAAACCTCAATTTGTTTTCTGTCTGCCTTTCTAATCTTCCATATTTCAGCTCTATAGAGCATCACACACCAAATAAGCCGTCACGCGGCTAAAGCCGTGACGGTAAAATCCTACAATTGTGTTGTCAGTTTTTTTTTTCAATATTTTAAACGATTCTCTTTTATATTAATTTTTTGTTGGATCACTTTATAAATAAATTTTTCTGAATTTTCTCCACAGAGTAAAGAAGATTTTAAACTCAAAATTTTTATGCAAAATTTGGGAATTTTGATGCTTAAATCTTATTTTAATAATTATGACCTGATAGCCGGGAAATTCATCTAATATTTTACTAACTTTTATTATTATTTGCTTTATAAATCAATAATTTAAAATTGTAAATTTGTTCAACGGTCTAAAATCGAGAAGAAATATTTTTTTTTATATGAGTTACCTATATATGTAGCTACTGTTATATTAACTACTATTATATACCTTCTTCCTTTGTGAAACTAGGATATTGCATCTGATAATCCATTGCTTTCCTTATTATCGATCCCGACAAGCATAACTTTAATGGTAGGTAAAAAATCAAACATAGAATTAAAAATAAGCCGATATTAGCGAAAAACTAACATTTTTTCCTTAATTTGTTAATTAAAAAATGAAATAGTAATCGCTCATGTCCGCTAGGGCACACTTTTATTTTACATATTTTTCCTAACCTTCCAGTAATTGGAAGTAGTCATTGCTGTAGTTAATTTTTTCGTGGTTAAAATTTCTATTGATTCAGCTATTTAACTGAAAATTTAATAAATAAAATAAATTCTTTAGTAAGTAATACTCGGTAAGTAAGATTATAACCGTAAATTTAAGTAAGAATAATTTTAATTACTGTAGTTTATTCATTTTTTGTTACAAAAGATTTAAACAAAATTAAAATACAAATCCTTAATTTTAAAATGTCACTAAAAGAAAAGCAAAAAAAAAAAACAACACCGGATAGAACTCCGGATATTGTTGGCTCATTTCCAGTTCGTTGTGCAGGATATTAGAATTGTTTGTAGAGTAAATTTTTTTATTACGTTGCGGTTGATGCAATAGTAATAAATTTGTAGAAAAAAAGTTAACATTTGTAAAAACCCCTTTTAACGGAAATAATTTGAACAATTAAAAATTAAAAATAAGAATTATATAGAGTAAAATGCAATATAACCAACAGATTTATTGAAATTAAAGCAAGAATAAAATCGGCGTTTATTTATATTTCTTTATTTTATTTTTCGATTGTGCCTGTAGGGACCACGCAAACGTATAAAGTCGAACAGAATTTTTTTTTTTCCAGTATTCTCTCTGATTCTGTTACTTTGTTCTCGTTTTTCTTCAGTCCATTTTATGATGCCTGGTCTTTTGGCTTTCTCTGAGTCTACCGTTTTTTATAAGTTTCCTAATTTATCTCGGTGTTGTACTGTGTTTCGATTGTTTTTTTTTTGTTTTTTTTAATGTCTATAAATTTCGGAGAACTATGTAAATTTAGTTTTTGCTGCGTTAAAGATATCAAAAATTAGTTTAAGTCTTTGTGAATCCATTATATATAGGTGGCCGTAAAATTGTAACATTTTTTTTTTTATTTTGTTGTAGATTTTATCTATATTTGTGTAAATTTCGTTTTCGTTTTTGAGTTTTTGGACTCCGTTTTTAAAGTTTGTACCATAAATGTTTCTTAGCATTCTTTTTTCCACTTTGAACTTTTAATTATCTGAAAATCTTTGGAGGTATTCGACTGCACATAGGGCTTCGGGTAAAATGACTGTGTTGTAGTGTTTTAATTTAGTGTTATAAGATAGTGATTTTTTATTATAAATGTTTCTTGTTAACTTAAAGGCGAGATTCATTTTCTTGATTCTTTCTCTCTTCGCTTCTTTTTTAAAACGTTAGGGATTATGATTTCACAGAGGCATTTAAATTTTGGAACTCCTTGGATTTCTTGATTTTCATATACTTTGATTTTGGTTTCTCTATTTTCTTTATCGGAAAATAAGAATTTCTGTAATCGTATTTTATTTGTGCATTCGTTTAATTTTTGTATTTTAGTTTGTGCTTCTATATTGCTTTTAGCGAAGATGCCAATATCATCTGCAAATGCTAGCAGTAGTGTGTTTATTTTAGGTTCTTTGTTTAAGATTGGTATTGCGTCCAATACCGTTTGCAGCTGTACAGTTTTTAAGCCTACCGAGTACGCTATTCGTGCCGACTTCGTAATCGATATTTTGTCGTATGAAAACGAAAACTTTCTTGATGGTATTGTCTTTAGTGATGAATCAACATTTCATCTTAGTGGAAAACATAACACATATAATCAGGAAATCACAAATCACAAATCATAAATCAGGAGTCAGGAAATCACAATGAACCTTAAATGCGAAAGGGGCTTCCCAAAATGTAATATTTTCTGTGCAACAGAAAATTTAAGGGAAAATTTAAGGGTCGTTCTTTTTCGCTGAAGCAATCGTAACAATAGTTGCTTATTCAGAGGGGCTCTTTCCTTAACTGCAAGATAGACCAGAAAATTTTATTTGGCAACGAAATGATGTGCCTCCTCATGTAACACCATCTTATAGAGATGGTGGCATAACTCTGTACGAGATTGGTTTAATGTCGTTTTCCCCAAGCGCTTGATTGCTCAACATGGATCCGATGATAGACCATGTTTGCGGTGACTTCCAAGATAACCAAAACTCACCCCATGTGATTTTTTTTTCTTTTGGTGTTTTATAAAGAATTTTGTATATATGCCTCCCCAACCTATTGATCTACCGGCTTTGAGGCACAGGATTTAAGCAGCTATTGTAAATCTATTACTCCAGACATACTGGTTAAAGTGTGGGATGAACTCTTTTATCTGTTATCGTGTAACAAAGGATGATCACATTGAATTCTTTTAGGAGAAATTTGTAAGAGTTATTTTTTTTCATTCTATATGTGATTCAATACTGTGAGTCAAAGTTAGAAGATATTAAATAGATTTGAAACATCGATATTCTTTTTTGTTAATCCTGTATAATACAATTTTCTAACAGAAGTGATAAATTTAATTAATTTAAATTCATTAATAATTATTTTTGATTTATAATATAATACTATGATAAAAGAAGATGTAGTTACATCCAGATAATGTAGTGTAAAATAATATTTTCCATTAGAGATGTTTTTAATCCTTATAAGAAAATATAATTTTAGGTAATCTTGAACAATAATATTCTCGGAAAACTGTAATAAGAACGCAAAACACTCCAGTTTTAAACAATGATAATGATGTTATTTCATTATTAAATGAGATATTGACAATCGAGCAAAGTAAATATATGACACTATGCCAGAGTATTTGATTAAAGAGTGAAGTAGATGAAGAAAATTTAATTTAATTTTCTATAGAATCTACTGAAAATTGTAACAACGATCGTCTCAAAGATAATCAAGAAGAAGAAGGAAGAAAATATTTGAAGAGCATTTTGAAATTGAAATAAATTTACACAGAAACAGAATATTCTGTATACCAGTTTCTTTCTCAGAGGGGTAACTAGAGATTATAGGTAGCGTGCTGTGGCGGAAATAAGAGATTACTAACTGAAAGAAAGAAGTTATGCATGCAGAGTTATAAACAGCAGTCTAGTAAGTGTATCTGAATATGTAGACGCGTATCTGAATATGAATAAGCTTGTGAGAAATAAGAAAATTTAATTAGATAAATAAAAATATCAAAGAATATATATGCCTTTATATTTGTTGCTATAATTATTTAGTATAAAGAAAACAGGTTTTAATTTTTATTTTTTTGTAAAATTTAAGTTATTTTTATTGAAAAATATATTAGATTGTTAGAGCTTAATTGTACAATCAGTTAAAATATGTGTTTTCCTTATATTTTTACTTTCCCGTCTAGATAGCGCTATAGTAGAGCTGTAGCTCTAAAAGGGAAAGTATTGTAATAGGTCCAATTTGAGCATATGCTATTTTCACCGAATCTTGGACTTTTTAGACACTTGAGCCCAAAATTTTCCGGATGTTAATGTTCGTATGTACGTGTGTGTGTTCAGAGATGGTCTCTAAATCTCCTTATCTCTACAGAACTACTGGACCGAATTTGATCAAACTTCATCAAATTACTTCTATTAAATTTTCAACTTAAAAGGTCAAGGGGTTGAGTGAGGCTGTAGAGCAAGATCACCCTCAGTATCTCGAGATTTCGCCTAATTAAGGCCATATTTTTCTTAGGCACTTAAGTTAATAATTAAAATATATTAATATTTTTAAAATTTTTGAACTTCCATCCCAAAAAATGCTCTAAATTACTACTATGTTGTGACGTCACAGGTTTGCGGTAGAATTAAATAATTGAGCAATATTTAAAGTGTAAAAAAGTATCGGTCTGGCCGAGTCTCGAACTCGATCGCCCGGTTGACATGGTACCTGGTGCGTAAGGCCTCTCTGCTACACCAGTCTGCCGACCGTACAAGCGAAATTTGTTCTATGCAAGTTGTGAAAATACATTAGTTTAGTTATTGCCGACCGTCGTCGTTAGCACCGCCACACCCGCGCGAATGAAATACGGTATGCGCGAGCGTTTTAGTTAGAATCATTGAATTATATTATATTATTATTATTATATTTAAATAAAATAAAACTTTCCGGTAAAGTCCTACAATTGTGTTGGGTGCTTTTTTTATTATCTTTGTGAAATTCATAGAAAAATTAAATGTTACTCTCTAGATTAAAATGCCACCTTTATAGTGTAGAAAACATTTCATATACTATTACCACCATGATTAGACTACACTAGAAACGTCAATGTTTTTCAGTTACAGACAAATTTTATAGTAAAATAAAAATTATTTTCTTTTTTATGTACAAAAAAAATAAATAACTAGAGCATAATATTCACTTTACTTTTTTGTTTTTACTATCCCGGAGAGTAGCTAAATAAAATGGGTAATAGAGTACATCATATTTTTGAATGATCACCAATTCAAAAATGTGATGTCAGATTTTTTGTAAAATCATAACGATTTAAGGTCCATGAAGTTCACCTAAACCAAAAAAACATATGCATGTACATATATGCCTACGTATATATATGTTGCACTGCTTTTGGCCTTATATCTCAGATTAACCGACCGATTGTCTTCAAATTTGTTTCAAATATGTGGGGAATTGATCACATTAATTCAGTCAACGGGATGGGATGATATCGCGAAAAAAATCATGTTCGATTTTCTTCAGAGGCATTTTAAGGGAAACTACTAAAGAAAATTTGTTATCTACAGTGCATACATAAATTATCCAAAAAAATTTTTATCAAAAAATCAACCCCTACTTCAAAAAATAAAATGTAAGATTTTGTTCTTTTGCTTTAGTTCCCTTCAATTTAAACATTTTTCAAAAATTTTTGAAAGTTTATACTTAAAGTCTTCGATTTTTGTAAATTATAGATGTCGGGATTAAAATAAAGAAAAAATTTTTTGAAAATTTTTATCTTTTTTGGAGGTTTTAGATTTAGAGAAAATTCTACTTAACCTAAATTTTTAAGCATATTTTTTTTTTTTTAATTTATTCCGCACTACTAAAAAATATAATTTTTTGTCTCTACCTCTTAACTTTTATTAATAAAAAAAAAAATTATTTCTATTTTTCACTTTAACTGCAATTAAAGTTTAAGATGTTTTGGGCTCCTATAATATACCCCGGACGCAAAATAAGAAACAATTTTTTTTTTAAACTAGAATAAAAATTATACTTTATTTTTCCAATTTTTTAAACAGTTCTTTTAAATTTTTTTTTTTGTTAAGATCACTATTTTGAAAAATAGGTTTTACGTAATTGTCCCCACAGAATAACGGAGCCCCTGAAATCAAAAATTTATTTATTTGAAATCTGGGAATATTTATGCATAAATTTTATTTTGATAACCATTATAATCAATAAAAAAACACATTTATATGGAGGCACCAAAATTTGGAATTTTTTTTTGAACATTTTTTTTTGTTACTTATACTTAAACCATTATAATGAAAATTTAATGACTGAATTGCTAAGACTTTCCGGTTGCCAAATCTGTTACTTTACTTTTACCCGTATAATTATTTAATTTTTTACATTTCAAACTTTGTAAATTTTATATTATTCTTTTCTTGCGGGATTTTTTTTTCCCCGTTACCGTTAACGACCACCGTTACGTATTACTTCAGAAGATGCGATAAACAACAATTTTTTTTCTTGTTTGTGAAAATGCCGGAATTCGAACCCGGGACCTCCGGATTAAAGGCCGAGACGCCAGGTTCGAATCCCGGTCAGACATGGCATTTTCACACGCTACAAAAATTGTCATTCATCTCATCCTATGAAGTAATACATAACGGTAGTCCCACAGGTTATAAAAAAAAACTTTTCTTGCGATTAGGCCAACTATGGACCACGCTATCATTTCATCTGGGGTATTTTTTTCTTTTATCCTAATATTCGTTTGTATTTCTCAGATGTTTGGTCTTTCTCTCTTCCAGTCATTTCAGTTGGTTTGATTCTTTTCCTTCCTCACCGTTTCAAACTCAACTACGTGTATTTTTTGTCTGAATATCTTTCTTTCTTTCATTTCCTGTTCGTGGATCCTTAGGTTTTACAATTATTTATTCATTAGTTGCTCTTGTTTCCCAAAATTAATGAATATTTTTTTATTTACTCTCTCTTCATCCATTCTGTAATCTCCTTCTTGTTATCGTTTTTTCGATATCCTCTATTTCTTCTTAGAGTTCTCGACTGGATTTTCAGATTTATTTAATCTTTTATTTTATTTCTTATATTTTTCACTTTCTATTTCTTACGTTTCATATTTTAAGCTTAAAAATAATAGGTAGGTTGTTATTTTTAAATATTATACTTATTTTTTATTACATTTAATATTAATAATTTAATAAAAACTCCACTGTCTATCTTTCTCTTTAACTGAATGAAGCACCTTGAGCTCCTTTCACTATCTATCTATCTTTACTACATGTTATATAAGTACTACTGCCTCATATAAAATTAATCAATATTTACCTAACATGACAGAAAATCGATTTCTCTATCAAATGGTTTGGTTATTTGTCAATAGGGGACAGAATTGATTTTATAATAAACTACATTAAAAGGGTAACGACCAGCGGCTTATTTTTTTTAATGTCAATTGTAGCAACTTATATTAATTGTACGACTTAACATTTGAATTTTTGACTGCACGTTGCTTAATTGAAATTTTACGTCGTGATATTTATCCGTTTCATGAAAAAGTGTAGTAAATTTACCAGTTTTACAATTTTATTGTAACTCGACATTTTGACATTCAGTCTGATTTTAAGATTGTGCACAGTTTCGTCCAAACGCGTTATCTGATTTTTATAAAATTTTGCGATGAAGTACCTTTATATTAGATCATCTGTTCTGTCCACCGGGTTGATCTAGTGGTGAACGCCTCTTCTCAAATCAGCTGATTTGGAAATCGAGAGTTCCAGCGTTCAAGTCCTAGTAACGTCAGTTATTTTTATACAGATTTGAATACTAGATCGTGGATACCGGTGTTCTTTGGTGGTCGGGTTTCAATCAACCACACATCTCAGGATTAGTCGAACTGAGACTGTACAAGACTATATTTCATTTACACTCATACATATCATCCTCATTCATCCTCTGAAGTATTATCTGAAAGGTAATTACCGGAGGCTAAAGAGGAAAAAGAAAAAATCATTCGTTCTCTAAGTGGGCAATAACGCCTACTTCAGGGGGGTGCGGTAGAAGGCCCACAGAAAATTGGGGGCGTTCAGGCGGTCTAGAAAGGCGATAGCTGATTTTAAAAGGCAAAATTATGTTTTCAACTCATAAATAGGATATTCCACGTTTAAAAACAACAATTGCAATTGCTGTTTTTTTAAGAGTGCATCTTAAGAACAGCAATTGCAATTTTTTTTTTTAACAGATGGTAAGTTTAAAAATTTTTGATTCTCAATGTGGGTGGTGAGCGAAATGTCTGAGAATCAATATATTAGATAGAACGATATAGGTAGAACTTTATTAATAATTTTTCAAATTTTCATTTTTATGATGGTAGTGGCTTTGGAAAATTACGGTGGTGTGTAAATGCTTATTTCCTAGACACCATCACATAAACTCCCCTCCATTCCAAACGCGAACCACTCCCAAACGTCACCCATAATTTCCACTCTATATCTCATCGACTACGCGTTAGATATTTAACTCTTTAAGTTTCTTTTTTTAAACCTAACGTTTATTCCTGAGACCGTTCTCCTTCTATTATACAATATCATACATTTCTCAGTACATCTGTTTAAATTTCACCAGTTAATTTTCACGTAAAAATTGGACAAAATTTAAGCCTGGCTTCATAAATGTAATTCAAATTATTAAAAAAATGCATAATATAATTTTTTTAAATACTTAAATTTGATACCAAATCAGTAGTTATACCGGTTGTCCGAGAATTATCTGAACAACTTTGATACTGAGTAATAAGTTATTTATTAAGTTACAAAAACGGCTTGTATGAATTTAGAAAAATTAAAACTGATATTTTTTTACCTGTAATCAAAAACATTCAATGTATGCACCGTTAGTGATTCCCAGAATATCCAACCAGTAATTGTAACATACGAGTTACCTCGTATCTATGAGTTCGAATGCGTTAACAGTCCTCTCCTTAAGGTCATCAATATTCAGAACACGAGTTTTTTTTATATATTGTCCTTGATGAAACAACGTAGGGGAAACTCTTATGGCCTTCTGTCTGATGATCGAGGTGGCAAAGCAGACGGTCCATCACGTCCAGTCCAGCGATTTGGGAATGTATGGTAGAGGAATCACGCAATAATAAACCCAAATGTGGTGGCACTCCATCTTGTTGAAATATGATTTCGGGTTGTAACTCTTCAAGCTGAGGATAAA